>NW_007577776.1:893147-894947 GCF_000690725.1 Stegastes partitus
ATTTTGGAAACTAAGAGCGAAGGCGCGGTGTAACTGATCTGTTACAAAATCTAATTTCTGCTGATTCATGTCGGTTTGCTTTGACAGACTCAAGCGTGTAAATTAGAACTTTACATGAAGGCGAGCACTATCTTAACAACAAAACAAAGTCTGAGACTAAACGAAGAACTACAAAAATGGAGATACGTAAAGAAAAAGAAAAACGCAGCCCAAGAAACGGAACGAGAGAGTAAGAACCAAAAAGAAAACCAGAGAGAAGAGAAGATAGCAAAGATGGAGAACAAAAGCAGTTTCATACGTTTCTCCTCCACGATCCAGGTGGGCATGTATGGAAAGGCATGGAGAGGAGTTTGCTCTGACTTTTGGTAACTCAACCCTCCTCTCTTTGTTGTGACCCATGAACATGAAATGACAGAACAGTGGCATACATATACCTCATGAGAAATAGCCTCGTCTGTGCAACAAAACTAAGAATGTGATGTGAACTGTTACATATGAGGAATGTATGTCAGCATATGGAAACACAACGCGTGAGGTGGAGCATTGATTCCTACCTGACTGATTATATCTATGATTAAACATAAATACACTGAATCAGCGGTAACATGAGTGTTAATGGTGATGTAGTCCCGACCTCACTGGACCATTTACTGCTGCTAGGTGGCGCTGTGGGTCCGTGACAGAAGCATGAATATTTCTGTAAAAAGTTATCTTGGTCCTCGTACCAACTACAGATGTGGTTCTTGGATAGGTGATGCCAAGACTTCTTATTGAGATCAATGCAGTTGTAAAGACACCAAACAGAGGTTGGGAAAACAGTTATTTAGCCCGTGTACGTATAAATGTAAAAGTGTGAGGCCTTTCCAGACCCCCACTGGGATGCAGCCCAAGTTTTATGACTGTGCTTATCAACAACCCCCCCGAGAGTCACTGTCTTTGAAGTTGTTCTTTCCAAAATGTCAGCGTCTCATTTGTTGTTTCATGCCTCTGCAGGAGGTATGAGCGTCCCTGCTGTAAGAAAGAGCATGCATCACCATTTTCCAGTGGAGTACTGATGTTGAGGTTGATCACAACAGGGTCCTGCTGTAATTCTCTTTTGTGACATTAATGGGGGTTCTTCCTGAGAACAAGTGGGGTTCCCCGTTCTGCATAGTGTCCAAGGTGGTGGTTTTATGATGGGAGTAGATCCAGAACTTTTACAAAAACAGTGCTTGTTACCTGGTGTACCTGCTTGCTTGACGTTCCAGAGAAAACCAAGCTGTGTCCGCGACAATGCTTTGAATTATGTTCATATTTTAGTGGCTGTCAGACGGCTAAACATCAACACATGAATTTAATAACAGTCTTCGTGTTATGTTTAAAATCTTCTCATTTTTCTAATATTATAGTTTGCATATTCCAGTTCAGACACCCTGGTTGACTCACTGAGTTCATAAACACTTAGTGAGACAGTGGTTTATTCATTTATTTGACATTTATTTGAGCAGGTAAAAATGTTTGAGAACCAGTTCTCATTTGCAAACATGACCTGGCCAAGAAGCGCCAACAGGAACAACTGCGCATGTAAATTACAGACACAGATAGACACATGAACTTAACATAGAACAAAATTTAAACAAGTAAAAAGCATGGGGGCATGTGCATTTGAGTGAGAAACGATGTGCATGAGGTGTAAGAAAGTGTGCGTGTATATATAAGTATGTAAGTACAATCAGGCGTGATGAGCAGGAGCAACAGTCAACTACAATCTGTTGGACTGTAACCATAGACTGTATAAAAGATGGACGTAGCTACCGTGAC
>NW_007577776.1:895451-922647 GCF_000690725.1 Stegastes partitus
GTCACGGTAGCTACGTCCATCTTTTATACAGTCTATGATTGTAAGCTTGAAGGTGGTGAGTGGAGTCAGAGTTTGAGTGTTTAGTGAAGCCAGATAACAAACACAATATATTGTTTGTATTCTATCTTTTATTACTCTTGTAGAGTGTTATTAGGTGTTTTTGCTTGACTCTAAGAAAGAATTCCAGTGTGCCTAGACTTCTGTTTGTGCACAAATTACAAATAAAGACTGAAATCCTTGAAACCGTTACGCTGGGTATGTTGAACTTGTTTCATAATGCAGGTCTGGTCCACCGGAGGTTCGTCTCTCGTCAACTCCAACAGTACATCCAGCCCAGCCCTTCCCTGCACTCTCTTTCAGATTGCTCATTTCACCTGTGTGGTGCCGACGCTCTAACCAACTCTCTAGCTCTGACAAGTTGCTGTTGTTGGACTCCCGGCTAATCCGTGTTTTCCCTGCGCCTCGGGTTCATTGTCTCAGCCTGACTGCTTGTCTGCTCGTTGGCCTGCTTCATGTCATTCTTTTTAACCAGCCAACAACCCCGCATACACAAACTTCTTCCTCTGTCATCCACAGCCTTTTGACCAGTACTGCTTCAGCTCTGCACCACCTTTAAATCTCTTCGTCTCAAAATCTCACAATTTAAACACTTGGCTCATTCATGATGAACTGTGCCTCGTCAGAATGAGAGTAGTCGCCAGTAGCAGGGAGTGGTGTGGAAAGTTTAGATTTATGAAAATGACGGCAGACACACATGTCAGTCTATATGCAGTCGCGATCATTTTAATTCTGACAGGTTAGTCTGTTAGAATGCTGCACAGGCCATCTGTGATCTCAGTGTTCATGTTTCAACCTCTATTTTACATGAAACACCAATTAAATCAGCATCGATCAATTTGCTGCTGCATATAAATGAGCTAAGCAGACCTGTCTCTCTTAAACTACATCAATAAATCAAAACCACTGAAATAGTGAAATACAGTGGAAAGAAATTCAAGGTCAGAACTTTTTATTGAACTGATTTGTCAGATATTTAGACGGTCAGGACTTCACATCAGAAGATATTTGAAGAATCCAGGTATCCCTTACCAAAAATGTTATTGTTGTGAAATGCATCAAGGATGAAATTAGTCCAACGCTAACATTAAATAGATGAGAGCTACAGACTAAACGCGGTGTTTGTGTAGTCCAGGGGTCGGCAACCTTAAACACTCAAAGAGCCATTTTGAGCCGTTTCCCACGGAAAAGAAAGCAGCGGGAGCCATGAAACCCATCTAAAATGAAGATAACACTGCACATATTGTTTTTATCCTTATGCTATGTATAAACACGCTATAGTGTGTTGCATTTATTACATCAATGAACTGCTACAGAGAAAACAACATTTTATTTCTGCATGCAACAAAAACATTTTGAAATAAAAAAAAAAGACGCTGGGTTTCACATCAAATTAAACAGCAGAACTTGGGCTACACAAACATATCAGCCATTCTTACATGCCCCAAACACAACTCAAACACCAACTAAATGAATTATCAAATATGGACATCGATATAGCGGCACCAAGTCAACCCACTCGCCACATGTCTGGCTCTAGTTCTTTGGTACTTTATGCAAAACGCACCAACAACCCCTCAAACTGAAGCAGACAGTCCACAGACTCCAAACATGTCCATCAAAGCTCTCTGAAATCAAAGCATCAGGAAGAAATAACCCAAAAGAACAAAAAAAATGAAACCGCTTCATCAAACTGTCATTGTAAATTTTCTCTTACCTTAACTGGTTTTGTCATGAAAAGTTTATTTTATCTGTAAATCCACACCGGAACCAGTTAGTACTACTTCCTGTGTTACACTAAAATCACTCCGGGCGTCTTTTGGAGACTTCGTTAGCAGAAGAGAGCCAAGTAGTGAACATTCGGTCGGCAAGTGGCTCATCTTCAAGATGGCATTCTGCTGATTCTGATTGGCTTAAAGTGCCGTCAATCTCATTTTGGTGGCTATCACTGTATACTATTGGCTCTAACGATTTGAAGGAGGTGTCAATCACTGAAATCGACTTATCCATGACGGAGATGCAGCCCTGCGTCACCACAGCAGCTCCACAGCAGTCTGATCAGCATCACACACAGGATACATAACACAGACAGCGGTCTGGTTGGATGTTCAAAAAACTTAAACACTGCTGTTTTTGGATGTATGTGAAGCATTAGTGACACACAAGTGAAATACATAGTTAGGTATGTAAGAACATTCAGTTGGTCACTAGTGTCCAAAAATGTGACCTCACCTGAACTGTCTGGACTAAAAGCTTTGTAATTTTGTTCTGCTTCACTTTATCAGAGTCAACCTTTGCAGAGTGAATGTTCACATAGTGCTCTGATCTCGGAGAGGTTTAGAGCTGCAGCTGGATCATTCCAAAGAGATCATTATCCTGAAAGTGCTTTTTTCTTTTTTCTTTTAGGCGAACCTGAAAATTTTTCATTTGTTCTGTGTGCCATCTTCATTTACTCTTAACCAGTAACATATATATACTGATATTTACACATCTGAACCAAGTGTTCCTTTTATTATGACACAAGAATTATTCAAATAGACCGTGTGGTTGCACAGTTAAACTCTTGTTATTATGGGTATGTAATTTTCGAGCAGAGACCAGAAAATAGCTCAGGGCTGAACAAGTTAAATCATCCACCTGCAGCAAAGTAAAAATGCCGTCTGGTTGTCCTGCTGACTGCAGCTGGACTGCTGACCAGACTGCTGACCGCCTGTGAGCGCTTTGAGACGAGAGGAGCTCACGGCTCAACAATACCTGTTTTCATGTCAGAGTCTCCAAAACACCAGAAAAGTCTTCAATAACACCAGATAGAATCGTCAGATGTGTCGCTAGTTGCTTTTGAAAAAAAAAAAAAAAGTCGCAAGAGGTTTTGGAAAGTCGCCAGACTTAGCGAGAAAGGGGTCAAGTTGGCAACACTGCATGTTGGTGGGTGTCGCACATCGGTGATTGTGACGCATATTTTTACATTTTATTTTAATGTTACAAGTTCACAAAAATCTTCAAATTTAGGATTACATTTTAAAAACTAACGGACTAAAATCAAATACATTTAAATTAAAATACTCATTATTTTCCAAAGCTACAAGGAGCCGCAGCAGAGGGATGAAAGAGCCACATGCGGCTCCAGAGCCGACTCCTGGTGTCGTCTGACTGTGAAGAGGTGGAGCAGATATGTAAGTTTGTGATTGTTGGTTCAGATCCAGCTTAAGGCTTTAGACAGGGAGCCAAATGACTTGGGGTTGCTCTCGCAGCCTAATGTGAGCCGAACACCAAAGCAGAAGGCACCTTTCCATTGAACTCACACATGGCACAAGTAAACAGGATGGATGAGAAGGACTTTGAATGCACTTGTGATGTTGGAGCTGTTTTAACTGCAAGTTTGACAAAGAAGATGTGACGGCTTATGCTGGAATAGTTGAGAGAAAATAGGTTGCTATGGATTAAGCAGTTGATGGTTGAAATATGAGCGCTGTGAGGGACTAAAAGGCTATGATGATGGTTTTTTTTCCCCCCAAATATTTCCTGATTGCTGTAACAAGAGGACTGATGCGAAAGGTGGGGAAAGGTAGCAGTGGGGAGGGACCGTTCATAACGTCTCGGCTAGATCAAAGTATTTACTGGTAAGGATTTGTTGACGAAGGTGGGATGAGCCTGGAAAAGGCTGGTTTGATGGGGGATTGCTGAAGCCAATAACAACTGCACATTGCTTGTTGGAGGGATGTTTGTGGATAGGGGAACGTTAAATGGAGTAGTGAAGGATGGTTGGTGGGGTGCAGGTAAAAAGACCTGGTTGGTGGTAGACCACTTGGAGCGGTGGGATCAGCGGCAGTATAGAAAAGCAGAGAATCTTGGGAAGGGGGAAAGGAGAGGAGATGGGCTGGCAACTGGTGTCACTGAAGGGAGGAAGGGGGAGCAAGCTGGCATGATGGTGCCAGAAGAAAAAAGATGGGGTTGTTGGGAAAAGAGTAATGAGGGAAGGGGAGCTGACAGTCCTGTTGTGGCAGAGGAAGGGAGTTGTTGTTTTGAAAAGGAGAAGGACAGTGGGTGAGCTGGCAACCTGGTCCTGGGGGAGGTAGTGGAAAGCTTGCTGTTAAGGTGGAAAAGAAGGAGGATGAGTTGGCATCCCTGTGCCACTAGAGGGAAGGAGAATTATGCAAAATGTTGTTGGGAGGATTCAAGGAAGGAAAGGGGAACTGATATCCTAGCTGTCGCGGTAGGGTATAGCCATAGACTGTATGAAAGATGGACGTAGCAACCGGCCCTGAAAAATGAAGCCAACCCGGAAGTGTCAAAAACCTGCAATATCACTACGTCCGCTAGCTGCTGGCTCCAAAAAGCCCTGGCTCCCATAGACTTGAATTGGAAAAGAAGTGATCACAGATCACCAAATACCGCATTGCTGCAGCTCAGGATTTTTTATTATTTTTCTAAAAATCGTCAACATTTTGGGGTGCAAGGGGCGTGGCTAGCTTGATTGACAGTCGGCAGCGACGATGCAGACGAAGCGAGCAGAAAGGGGTAAATGTGGGCGGGCAGAGAGGGCCCGCCTCTCAATCCGTCTGACTAATCGCTGCTCCTATGGCTCCGCCCCCCCCCCATGATTTTTGTGTCACTGGCTCCACAAATCCAAGATGTCAACCAGGAAGTAGCAAAACCCTGGCTTCATTTTCTCAGTGCAGAAACCAACGGGTGATGTCACGGTAGCTACGTCCATCTTTTATACAGTCTATGGGTATAGCGGATAGGATGAGGCAAATGTGGCAACCCGGGCAGAGCTGCAGAGAGTGTGGTGACTATCCCACTGAGGCATGCTAGGGAGGATCACCGTTGTTTGTCATGTGTTGAGATCTCCGGGAGTTTATCAGGAGTTGAAAAAGTTGAGGTTTGTTGTTGGAGGTGATTCCTCTTTCCTGGTGAGGCGAGGGAGTGAGGTGACCTCCCTGGTGGGTCAACTGCCACGAGCAGCAATGGAGTAACTGGATTTTTGTTTGCTCTCCTGGGTGCAGATGGTTTCTACAAATGGTGCAGCTGGAAGTTATTTGCCAGACCTTGCTAGGATTAAAAACAACACATGAAGACTTTCTCCATTTTTCTTCCAAATATAGCTAAAATGTGGTTTATTTCTTCTTCTTTTTTAAGGTTTTATTATCAGTTAGTTATTATCAGTTTTTACTTTAAGTATATAATCGAGCTGTTCCGACAAAGTACTTATACTGTTTCATCAGTATGCATACAAGTGGGAAAACTACTTCATTATGGTATTGCATTGTAAACTTAGGTTGTCACAATCTGTAATGTGAAATGAACTGTCCTCTGTCTGTGTGCTGTCAGCATCTCAGGTCTGTTTGCACTCGTACAAGACACTGATGAAACTGTGTGAGGAGGCTTGTGGGTCTGAATAGCTTGCAACACAGAGCAACATTATCATTCATTGGGGAGCATGTGTTGCATCCAGCTGCAGACTTTGCTGGAAAACAGAGCTTGTGAGAGCAGTACGACTCCATCAGACTGCACGTGTACAACCACAGCTATGAAGTGCTGTCAGATGTCTAGTGTCTGATCTAAGTTAATGTGCCACTCCACAGTGCAACCAATGTGTTTTGCATTTTTGCACCATTTTGTGTGAAACAACACTTTAATTTGCATCGAGTAAAAATGTATATGAAATAAAATAGTCCACAGAGTTAAATTAAATGTAACTTCTACAGATTCTTCTTCTTTTAAGTTTTGTTGATTCCAGGGTTTAGATACTTTCGGCCTTATCTGAGTTGGTAAGAGTGAGTCTTTTTGAAAATATTCTTCAAATCTAAAAAAGTCTGAAAGCATAGTTGATTGTATAAAAAGAG
The DNA here is from genome assembly GCF_000690725.1 of Stegastes partitus. Taxonomy (NCBI): domain Eukaryota; kingdom Metazoa; phylum Chordata; class Actinopteri; family Pomacentridae; genus Stegastes; species Stegastes partitus. The sequence goes on from NW_007577776.1 coordinate 901,355, forward strand.
CGCTGGAATAATCCTGCAGCCAATGCTTCTCTTTTGTGATGCTCTTCAAGTAATCAAACACAACATTTGTGGTTGTTACTTGAGTATCTTTGCAGGAATTTCAACTATTTCTGATTCCTAAACTTTTTGTGAAGTTACCCATGCTATCACCAGCCTACAGCAAGACTACTGTAAAACTTTCACTACATCAAATCAGTAAAAAAAACCAAGTTGAGAGAGGAAATGGACTGTCTGTGATGGCTCTCCAGATGATAAAAGTAATAATATGTCCTCATGAAGCTGTGGCCTCGGGCACAGCTAAATGTCTTCTGCCTGGTCTCGGGGTAAAAACCAGATTTCTCATTTGGTTCCCCACTGAAAAGCTTAAAAAAGACAAATGGAGCAGCTTCGGGCGACCTAGAGCATCTTGAGAACCACCGCATGAAAATGCACAGTCACTACGCCGGCTGCTGTACAGTCATTGTGATACATTTCCGCTCATTTTGTTTTGTCTGTGACTTTGCAGCTTCCTTAGGCGAACCGTTTGTCATCTAACCTGAAGCAGCATCTGCAGTCATTAGATAAGACAGAAACTGAGCTTAATATAACTGCAAAATGAACTACTGTACTGGAGTACTGTGAAGTTTACCACGTATGGAGACAGTAGGTTTGAGAAAACAGTTTGCATGCAGAACTTCCCTCATCTTTTCATTCTATTTTTTCATCTTGAGTAGCGCTCATCTTGGTGGATATGTAGATTACTCTGAAACAACCATGTAGCTGCATTTTCCATCTGTACAGTCGTGCTTTAACATTCTTCACTGAGCATGCTCAGGGCGCACTGGCTGTGTTCAACATAATAACGGACAAAGTCACCATAAGGAAAACATACAGTACATTTATATGTCTTGAAGCACTTTTGGAAAAAAATCATGCATGCCCAATCAGCACTGACAGATCTACATACTGCTACACCATCATTAAATATCATCATACAATTGATATAATTGGGATTTTCCTGGGCTGCAAGGTGGCGCAGTTGGTAGCACTGTTGCCTCGCAGCAAAAAGGTTGCCGGTTCGCGTCCCGGTGGGGACACCGGAATCTTTTTGCGTGGAGTTTGCATGTTCTCCCCGTGCAGTGTGGGTTCTCTCCGGGTTCTCCGGCTTCCTCCCACACAGTCCAAAAACATGTTGAGGTTAATTGGTAATTCTAAATTGTCCATAGGTGTGAATGTGAGTGTGCTTGGTTGTCTGTCTCTAAGTGTAGCCCTGTGATAGACTGGTGACCTGTCCAGGATGTCCCCTGCCTCCGCCCTAAGTCGGCTGGGATAGACTCCAGCCCCCCCGCGACCCTAATGAGGATTAAGCGGTGTATAGAAAATGGATGATTTTCCTGAAGCTTACCAACAAAAAACAGCACTGACATGAAGCCCCTGTCTAACTTATGATGCCAAATTTCAATGTCGTCACTATTTATTCACAATTATTTGTACACTTTATAGCAAAACATATCTGTGGCATCTGCAAACAACACAAACTGCAATATTGTTGTTGATAATATTCAACAGTTGTGGGCTCAGTGCTAAGCCTGATGAGATGCCAAATTTAATCTTCAGTTATTGAGGCACCCTCCTTGCAAGCTGCACATTTTGATATCTATATAACTATTCCACTGAATTATTCCTCTGACACTGGACTGAATATTAGAGCAACATAGTGTGATGGATCTTGGTCACCTTGCCCTACACGACTCATTAATGAATTTAAATGGGTTTGTGCAGGTTCCTAACCAGGACTGGTAAACTGGAAATACTGATAGAAAACTGGGCTGCAAGGTGGCTCGGTGGTTAGAAGGTGAGGACACCGGGATCTTTCTGCGTGGAGTCTCCATGTTCTCCCCGTGCAGCGTGGGTTCTCTCTGGGTTCTCCAGCTTCCTCCCACACAGTCCAAAAACATGTTGAGGTTAATTGGTAATTCTAAATTGTCCATAGGTGTGAATGTGAGTGTGCTTGGTTGTCTGTCTCTAAGTGTAGCCCTGTGATAGACTGGTGACCTGACAAGGGTTAGGAGTAAGGGATGTAAAGATAATGGATGGATGGATGGATGGATGGATGACAGAAAACTGTTCAGGCTAGTACACTTATTCTCCCACTCAGTGACTTTAACATCTTTCTAATTAATGTTTTGATAACATGTCCTCTGCTTATAAATCCCCAAAATCAGGATCACGCATAAAGATATAACAATGTTCTAACTCAGTTACTAACACTGTGACTGCATCGCTCAAAGGATTTGTAAATGTATATCCTCAGCTGAGAATCTGATATCAGTGTCAGGAATAGAAGTTGGTGAAAGGGAGGTGCTTTTTACAGCCAGTTTAAATCCCACACACTGAACAGAACGTCCTCTGAAACAGATTAGCTGGTACAGGTGTTGTCAAGCAGGTTAAACGTGACTTACCTTCATGACACTGCAAAACTCTGTCTTTATCTCAACTCACATACAAGGACATTATTCTCACTTCGTAGTACAGCCCACTGGTGGCCACTCCTTGTTTTCGTATCAGAAATGTGTGATTTGGGTAATGATGCATTCATCTGACTGCCTGAAGACCAGGCTGAGCTTCTTACCCACATTAGGTTAGGAAAGTCAATTAAATTCAATTTTATTTATATCGTGTCAGTTCACAACATGTCATCCCATAGCACTTCACATAGTGAGTGAAGACCTTGAGAATTTTAAACAAAGAACAGAGAACCCAACAATCCAAACTCGCCTTTGGACTACCTGTGAGCAAGCAATCAGTGAAGGTGGAAGGAACCAAAAAATCACTGTAACCGGGAGAGAGAAAAGCAAACCTCCACCAGAACCAGGCGCAGGGAAGGCAGCCATCTGCCTCCACCAGTTGGGGTGAGAGTGGAAAAACCTTCTGTTAGGTGCACCAGGAGCAGGGATGCTCCTGCTTTAGTATGTTAGTTTGGGTGGGAAGTTTAGTTGTGTTGTTTTGTTTCCTTCCGCAGCTCATTTAACAAGTTGGACCCATGTTAGGCTTCCTCTAGTTTTATATTAATCAGTGGTGTGGCAACACCCTCAGACTCTGTTATCCTTTGCTGTTTTGCAACCTTTGTTTGTTAATTATATTACTCTTATATTTTTACCACCATATCACTAATGATCTTATATCAACAACAGCTGATTTTGTTATTCCTCCCCTTTGCCATCACAGAGTTGGGACATAACAACAGGCACAAGATCCTACATTAGAATATTATTTTCCTGTTTGTCAAATTTCTGCCCATCAAATGTTCCACAGTTCATATTGTTACCTGACTAAATCTTGCTAACTTAAGCTTGACATGCTAACATACCACACTGTTGTTATTATTATTGTTGTTGTTGTGGTGGTTCACACAAACATTAATATTTATTATTATGCACCTCCCACTGTAACGCCTTTACACCCCACGCTGCCGCCCCGGCCCACCGCCCTCCGCATGTATTTCATTAATCACAGATAACATGCCTTACATTTGCATGCAATATGGACATAAATATGATTTATAACTTCTCCAGACTTAATAAATCCTTAAGTAGTTAATTAAAATAGTAAATTACCACATTTGCATGCTAACTGCTGACACAAGCCTAAATAGTTTTATCAGTCATTAACCTATGAACATAATTGAGCACAAATGTTTATGACATTCACAGACAGTATTTTCTTATAAAGCCAATGATTCCTTGAGTCATTTTGTCATCTGGGGGATTTAAAGACTGACCAGGCAGAAAAGCTAGTTCAAGTCCAGGGTCAAGTCAATCAGGGTGAAAAACGACCTCTCCATCTCCAGCCTCAGACTGTCCATAAAAGCAGAGAGGGCCTAATAAGTTCACATTAAAACATTACTCATGTTGTGCTGCCTGACAGAGAGGCTGTGACCTTAATCTACAACCAGAGGTCACGCAAACACACTCGGAAAAAAACACACCGGCATTAACACTCACGCCATGGCTTCCTGCACACACACACACACACACACACACACACACACACACATGAACCCTCTGCCAGAACTCATTCCACACTCAATAAATGCTTGTGCGGCCAGGCAGACAAACCCTCTCACAATTTAACCTGTCAGAAATAGTTTTGTTGGGACTAAACAACCTCTCTGCAGCTGTGCTCCACCCAGGCAGCCAGCTGGAGCTTTGGACCAACAATCCATTGACGTTGTTTTAAAGCGGCTTCAACATATTGCAGGTTGCGACTCTCTCGCCCTTTGGCTGGGGAACAACGCGGCAGTATCTCTGGTTGGTACGAGGCTCTGTGACAAATGCGTGTTTGCAATTCAGTGTCACAGCGCTTTATAAAACCATGATGTTCCCTCTCCAGCAGCAGGATATGCACAGAAAGAGGTAATAATATTTTAATGTTTGGTTTTGTTGTTGCTTGCTGCAGATGGATAATGCATGCGTCTCCTCAGTGCACACATAGTTTATATGCTTTATATCATTTTAAACTTGAAGATTTGTAACAAAGCCACACGTCGCAGCCATTCTTGCGTTACTGACACCTTATTTATGTGGAAACATTTGCATATAGAAAGTGCGAATACGTTTGCCGTTCACTCCTACATCTTTTAACAGCCCCCAAAGATCGGAATATAACAGTTGTCATGCACCTTGCTCCCTTTGCTTGCAAAGTTTGGGGAAAAAAAAACATCCAAAATTTAAGAGACTATAAATCTTTGCTGCTTGATGGAGTTAAGAGTTTAGCGGGACCTGCATCCGCTCTGACAGAACCTCATTGATTTAGTGTTTTGTACAGTTATTTATCCAGCTCAAGGATTTTATTCTCACTTTCAATAAGCGCTTAGATAAATCAATGAGTGAACATTCAAAGGAAAGCGATCACTTCCTTGTTTGATCGTTTTGACAGCTGCGTTTTCATCCTTTGTAGTTCTCCAGTCAACAAATAGATTTTCTTATTGTTCCTTCAGTTGTATGTTTGACCCTCCCAGCTTGCAGAGTGCTGCATTGGCAGAGCAGGCGATTATCTGCTGAACGGACGTTTCTTTGTAAGCTCAAAGACGCGTAGGCTCAAGATGATTTTGTGGTAATTGTGGTCCAAAATGCATCGGACAAAACTGTGAGCTTTTCAGTGAAGTAGGAAACATCTGGTGTCCTTCTGAAGTAAAAATTATTTTGACATTTGCCGATTTGTCAGAGTCCAGTCGGTGACCTGAGGGGAAGCAAATTTGACAGAGCCAGACTTTATTGTGCTAGCTGGCTTGACAAACCCCAATCAGAGATGACTGGTATCACTACAGTGCTTCTTTGTTAACCAGGTTTTCTTCTTCAGGCTCACGGAAAAGCTGCACAAAACCAACCAATTATGTGCCGCCCACTTCAGGTAAGTGGAGCGGCTTGTTACAAGGGAGAGCTGTGACAAGTATAAAAACGTATTATGGAAAAAAAAACAACTGTTAGCACAAGTGATGCAAGAAAGAAATGCTGTTAATTAAGTTAAAGTGTTTATTTTACCACTCTGTGTTATTGCTTATTACTGACATGCATGTTAGATTTCAGTCTGGCACCGTCCCATAACAAAGGATGCAATGAAACCAAATCAGTTTTTGGCCAAATCAAAGTGAAATGAATGTTATTGATTGAATATTCTCTATTATAAATACCAATAGACTGATCATTTTCTCTTCGCTGCAACATCAGCGGTGTAAAATGGACTTCAAATCAGGACCAAACATTAAAACATATTTATGCGTGTCATGCGGTTTGTTTGTTTGGTAGGATTGCTAACATGCGGCTCAACGGGTTTGCAGACGTATGATATTTATTCAGCTGAGAATCGTCAGAAAATGAATTGTGGAATTTCTTCCGGCTGATTTAAATCTGAAACTCTGAGCAGAAGCTGTGCGGCGTCGGTTACCATGGTGACGAGGCGGGGTAAAACAGCGAAACCTTCATGACATTGAAAAGTCCAACTTTCTCTTAACGTACCTGCGAAGCCATTAATCTTGTTCCGTCGTACAGCGCTCTGCTCCTTTTTCTTTTGTTTTCCTTGTTTCTTCCCGCTCCCTGGTGTTTCTTGTCTCTACTGCCTCTCGCCATTGTTTGTCTTGTTTTGAGTGTGTGTGTGTGTGTGTGTGTGTGTGTGTGTGTGTACGTCTGGGCGTGGTGACCTACTTTCCATGGCTGGCGATCATCCGACACGCCTGTGCCTCATCATCCTATCGGCCACCTCAAGTATATAAACCTCAGTTCAACCCTTCATTCTCTGCCAGATTGTTCCATCCAGTCAGACAGCAGCTTCGGCCTCAGCCTTTCTCCATGTTTGCTTTTTGGTTTTCTTAGTGTGCTCAGGACTACTTCTGCTGCCTCTTATCTCTCTGCAGAATCCATCTACAGCTCCAGACCTTCACGTTTATCTCCTATAGCCCAAAAACAATCAAGCAAACCGCTCTCAGCGTGTCCAGATGCCACGTTTCTGTCCCAAAAGTGCCTCGTCAAACCTCTTTTCACTGTCCTCAGAAACTGTAATAATAAACTACCTTGAATGCTTTTCTCACACTGTCTCATATCGTGCACTTGGGTCCAACTCAAAAGATTTTTTTTTAACATAACAGTTTTCAGTGAGGCAGGACATTTACCAACTCGCTTTTGAGGAAAACCTTCCTTCTTCTTCTTCTTCTTCTTCTTCTTCTTCTTCTTCTTCTTCTTCTTCTTCTTCTTCTTGTTATTATTAGAATGAAACTTGCCTTAAAATGCAGTATATGAAATCAAACAAAAGTGTACAGTTTTTGGTACATGTGAACCAGATGTGCATCGCTATCATCAAACCCCTGGATTCAGCGAAGTCTCCGACCTGCTCTTTGTATAATTTGCTCTTTGTTGCAGAGCTCAGCAGAAAAACTGTTGTTATAGCCGCCTTGAGGATGGTCTTTACATGCTCTGCTATTTTAAAAGCTTTGGAAGGAACTCCAATTTAACTAGAAGCACATCCAGTGTTAACCATGTGCAACTCTTTTTATGAAGCCTCCATAAGGTCAGCAGCACATTTAAAGATCACCAAAGAACATTTAAGACAAAGAAAATGTTTTGCATTTTAAATTAACTCAAGCAGCATAACGGTGCTATTTTCATAATAAAGCATGATTTTGTTTAGATTTTATTTGTGATAACTTAAACGTTTTACCTAATGGCACAGCTTAGTGAGACCTTTTTGTTTTTAGATTTAGTCGCACTTCTGTTTTTCTTTTCCTGAAGTCAGAAACAGGAAGCTCCCTGGTCACCTACGGACTTCCTGCTGAGGTGAACGCGTCCTGTGGAAGTAGCTGAATATTACATGCGATGACAAACTGCATCTAGAGCAGTCCAGGAATAACATGCTCACCTCCTGCGCTGACAGCCAACTCTCTGGGGCTTTAGGCATGTCAAACACACGCCAGCATCTCCACAGAGAGCGTGTAGAGAACATGTGCATGAACGGTTCTTCTTGATATGAATGTGTATGGGAGAGATGCATGTATACCCATGTGTGTGTGTGTGTGTGAGCATATTTATGAACATACGTACACATCCACAGCTTCATTAAAAGCCCTGTGCCTGCTTGAATCTGTTTTCTGTGTCCAGGTACAACATAAGTGTTCTCCTGGGGCATTCTGGGTAATGGTGACATAAAATCATACCAGCTGATGTCGAGAAACAAAAATAATGACCTTCATAAATCTCCCAATCCCACAGAGCATGTCCAGTTTCATCATGGAGTTGGTTTAACTGACTTCGGTGTGTGAAAACTAAAAGTCTAAGTAGAGACTTGAAAAATATCTGCTGCTGAAAAATGTAAAATTTAAGAAAAGTTAGTCAAAAATATAGTGTGTGAGGAGGTTGATTTGTTTTCAGATTGAGGCAGAATAAAGTATTTTATTTGTTGCTGCCTTTCTGTGGTGATGGAAGGTAAGTTTCATACTTCCAGCTTGCTAGTATTCACAGTAACGAAGAACTCAGAATAGCAGTTGGTTTTCTTTATGCTTTTATTAAAGAAGTCTAATTCAATAGAAGTGATCCAGTGTTGAGCTACAGTCGGGTACAAGCAGCCTGAAAGTGAGTTCACCGATCCCAATGGAAACCTAGGTATATGTGGCTCTTTGTGTCCCTATTGAGGGTCCACATCCGTCTAATGCTGCGTTTAAAGACCAAATGCGTCGCAGCGATGCAACGCAGGCCATTGCACTTTGAAAGCTCCTTCGAATGCACCTTCCTGCTCCGACTGAAGTTCACTGCTTGTGTCAGGTGGGCTTTTCAGATGTGGTGAACTCTGCAGGCAGAACTTAAGGATTACAGGTTTAAAATTGAAAAGTACTGGCTCGTGTTACTTTCCTTTGGTGTGTGATGTAGCAGAAAAAATATAATTTCTAGCTCCATCTTGCCAAAATGTCTCGACTCTTGTTCGCGAATGTCGGCTTTGGCTGTCAAGGTTGTTTGTTGTTTTAGTTCACAGAATGTTCTTCGTAAAGGTAAGAAAAAGTTCTCCGCAGAACTTCTAAAAATTTTCAAGTGTTTGCCAGTTGTTGCATTCAGAACATCCTTCCTTTGTCATCATGTTACATTGTGAGAGTGTTTTTTGGAGGAAAGTCCTGTAATGTTTCACCACAACAACATCCCTAAAATATCCTCAGAGTCCTGCGAGAAAGCTGTTAAATATTTGTTCATATGTCACATTTCTGGAATGAACTATAAAAAGCATAGATGCTTTTTGTAACGTATATGTAATGTTAGTCATTGTTGAGGAGGAAACATTCCCTGCTTGCTGGGGGAGCAGCAGGTGACGCAAATAGAAACCTGCTGTATACCAGAGCATCCCATTGCCCCCTGTAGGCCACGTTCTTCTGAGGATGCAGCCACTGAATGAGGACAAAACATTGAAATACAAGACCAGCGCCGCCTTTACACTACATGAAGCACGAACATCACAGCATAGAAATCTACGTAAAAGAGTCTCTGCTGTTCATGTGCGAAGCAAATGGAGCACATATCAGTCAGGGTAGCCTCAAATGAGAGAAAGGGCTTAAAGAGTAATGAATTGATTTATCTAACATGGGCAGTATGCACAGGAAGGATAAGCTGAAGACGTTTGTGAGAAGTCTTTGGCATTTAGACCCCATTGTGATGCTACTTTCCTCAGAGGGACGTTTATGTCGAGGGAATATCTCACCGATGGTGGAACAATGCCGAGCATATGGATTCATTGGATGTGGAGGACGACTGCTGAGCTCAGTGGAAGCACCCGCAGATCAATTATCGCTGCAGTCGACTTGCAGAGCTCTACCCAAATCTGTTTGGACGTAATCTGATGACAACACACAGCAAACAGGGTTAATGCATGCATCTCTCCATGAGCGCATACAGATTTTGTCCTACTTTGATGAACCAAGCAGAACCGGGCTGCGGCGACATCCGGCCTCCCTCGGTAATCAATAGCCGTCCTCTCCAACGCGCCGGCACATTATTTATATCAACCTCTGGACTTTATGTGGATAGGTCAGAGTGAGTGCTGTCCTAAAACAGCTTACTGCAGCACTCCGTCTCATGCACGGCGGGGAAATTTATTTTTCTCATTTAGCATTCTGCACCGAATCCAAAGTTTAGGAGTCCATTGATTACCGTTGCCGGGGCGTTTGCTTGTCACGTCTAATGTGTGAGGTGTGTGGGTTTGCTGGAGTGTGTGAAGTCTTAATGGGCTCTTTGGGAAAGTGAGAACGCGGGTCTTACCTCACGCTGTATTAATGCAGCTTTGCAGGAGTGTGCAGAGTCTGGAAGTTAATTAATGTCACATCCCGGTAATAGTTTTCTGAACTTTCACGGTGATAATGCAAAGGCTTAGACCGGCAATATCTGGAAACGTGTTATTGTGGTAAAAGTTATAAATCATTTGGTATTGATTGTTGGCACCTGCATGAAAGAGAAAAGGGAGTGTCCTTAATAAACCAGACAAAGATCAAAGATTTTGTCTGTCCTCATGTCGACTTTTGTGATTTTCCAATAAATTCTCTTTGGCGCTAATAAAGAAAAAAAAAGACTTAAAAAGTGGAAACTTCTTCTAAGTTTTCAAGTTGAGCTGAACTTGTAGTTTGTATGCAGTAAGACTGAACTGAACTTTGTTCCTATTGTTTCAAAAAGTGGACTACTCAGCAAATAATCCTGTATCTGATGCCACCAGATGTCTGTCATTTCTTATAATGGTGGTTTTAAAGCTTTACCTGCACAGTAGCTCATTTTCCATTTATGTTCCTGAAAAATGTGTATTTGATTGGCTCTCTGTTTGTCAATCGAACTGAAAACTGACCCGGTTTGGCATGAACTACTTCTTGAACTAAACTCAGAACATTTCTAATCCATTGGCAAGTTTCACTGCATCCAAGTCTTCTGAAAATCTGAGCATGGCTTTCCTTTTCACCTCTGATAGCCCCGGGACACCACATGCTGACATGTCACAAGGTAAAGAAAATACGAGCTTAGCTTTGGGGGATTTTCTGACTGAGATCTTTGCGATGTAGAACCACCTCCTCCCTTCTGTTCTCTCCTCTTGAAAATGTGGCTAGAAGTGTAGTTTCACCTCTACCTGGCAAAGGATTGTAATTACTTCTCCATGTCATATGCATGATTCCTACATAATTCAGACCGAGGTGCTGCAGTACTGAACGACATGACGTGAATTTAGAACATTAAAGCATGTAAACAATAACACTTTAAAGTAAAATAAACCATTCAATGTGCAGAATACTTGCTGCATTGGGACATTTGTGGCCACCACAGAGCAGAGAGTTTCATATCACTGACCTAAAATTGTGGAGCTACAATACAGTTATGCCAACAACAGAACAATATGCTAAAAGAGCAGCAAACAAACGCACAGCGCTTTATTCACATTAGAAAATCTGACTGGGTCAGTTTACAGCCAGATGTTCTGACATAATTATCAGATGACTCACTGAGGCTGATTCACCCGAATGTGGACAATGTGTTCACTGCATGGCATTTAATCTAATCTCATCTACTTGATATCCTCTGGTTAATATCTTTCTGTCTCCTGTTCAAGTTTCAGAGGTCAGCATCTCGTCTTCTAAAAGATCAACTCTTGGTGATTTTTGAAAAAACCAAGAAGGTGTTTTTACGTTGTTTTTAAAGTGTTGCTCCTCTCTCATTATGGAACAAATACTAATTTATCCAGTGAACACAGAAAAGTATTTCAAACCAGTTTTATAAATTGTGATTCCATTTCCAAATCCAAAACAAAAACAGATGCCAAATGTGACACGTCCATCTTGTTTTCTATGTTAAAAAACAAAGAATGCAGTCATGTGGATGGCCATGTGAAATTAAATGGGAAAAAAGGAACGTTTTAATTAGGGCTGGGACTTTAATGCGTTGATTTGGAATAATTAGTTGCAGAAAAAATGGCTTGTTAAAAAAATGTAATTGCACTTTTCTCAGTTCCCTCATTTCTGGTACGCCAGTGACATTGATGCACACACTCCAGCCAGTAGGTGGCGCTAATGCACCTCAAGTTTGTTTGCCAGCCACGAAGAAGATGCACAGGACGCATTGAGTGACGTCAGCACCATAAAAGATGTATGCACGTATAAAAGATGGATGTCACAACCGGCCCTGAAAAATGAAGCCAACCCGGAAGTGTCAAAAACCTGCAATATCACTACGTCCACTAGCTGCTGGCTCCAAAAAGCCCTGGCTCCCATAGACTGGAATTGGAAAAGAAGTGATCACAGATCACCAAATACTGCATTCCTACAGTTCAGGATTTTTTTCTTATTAGTTTTCATGGTCAAATCCAGAGATCAGGTGGCCAATCTGAAAATAAATCAATACTGAATTTTTAAAAAATCATCAACATTTTGCGGGGCAAGGGGCGTGGCTGGCTTGATTGACAGTCGGCAGCGACGATGCAGATGAAGCAAGCAGAAGGCAGTAAATGTGAGCGGGCAGAGAGGGCCTGCCTCTCAATCCGTCTGACCAATCACTGCTCCTATGGCTCCGCCCCCCTCCCACGATTTTTGCGTCACTGGCTCCAAAAATCCAAGATGTCAACCAGGAAGTAGCAAAACCCTGGTTTCATTTTCTCAGTGCAGAAACCAACGGGTGACGTCACGGTAGCTACGTCCATCTTTTATACAGTCGATGGTCAGCACACAAGAAGGTTTGGCCAACAGTGATGGAAGACGAGACCATTATTTTTTTTTTAAATGTCTTGGAGGCAGCGTGGATATGAGTGTGTCTGTGTGCAAATGGTGCAATAAAGAGTTTGAAGACAGAACTCTTAAAATATTGAATATAATCGCTATAATTGCACTTTGAATTTGTGCTAATCTGTGAATGTAGGAAATGAAAAATACAGATAAATATATGTGAAAAATAAACATTGTTCTTGTTTAAGTTCACGCACATGTCGATCCATTGATTCAGTCGTCAATCAAAATTTATCTGAATAGAAAAACTTTGCTTATTGAGTCAAATATTGCTATTTGATAAAAATGTGATCAATCCCGATTAATCATTTACGAAGCCTCTAATTAATTAGATTGCGTCTCACCACTGGTTTTGTTTTCTTTGTGGTTACAAACTGTGTGGGATTTATCATCCAGATCCTGTCCAGTTCTGAGCCTCTGTTCTTATCATCATGAGTGAACATACGTGGACACGCTGCAGTGTTCAGACTTCCTGTTTTCCTCTGTTGGGCTGCCGAGGCTGCTGCTGATGCTCTGCTGAGGTGATTCACCTCTGGAGGAGAAACGCCTCGACGAAGCAGCACATGTATTTGAGAGCAGCATCTGTCCTCTCGGTGCTCTTCACACCTCTGCCCTCCAACCCTCTCCTCTCCCCCTTCGTCCCTCCAGTGCCCGCTCCTCCTCCTCCTCCTCCTCCTCTTCCTCCTCTTCCTCCTCCATGTCTTGCGCTGACCTCTCCTCCCCTCCAGTCTCCTCTTATATTTTCTGCATTTTTCTCTCCTCTAAGCTACTCCTGCCTCTCTACATTTCCTTATTTCTTTCTTCTTCCTGCACCACCTTGCATCCTCTCCTCGGTCCTCCTCTTGTCTTTTTTCTTCTTTCTCTCTCTCTCTTTCTTTTCTTTTCTTTTTTTTTTTTTACAGTTTTATCCTCTCCTCTCCTTCTCTCCTTCCAAGCCAACGTCTTACTCTCCTTTGTCCTGTCTGTTATTTTCTTTCTTATCTCTCCTATTGTCTTCAAACAACCTAGTTCTCTCTTAATCTCTTTTTCTGCCATATCTGTGTCATCCTCTTTCCCCACTTATCTTCTTTCTATTCCCCTCTTCCTCCTCCTCCTCTTCCTGCTGCCCTTGCCTCTGCTATCCTGCCAGTATCTGCATCCTACGCAGCGTATAAATCACCTTTTACCACCGCTGCCTCTTCCCGCCGGCCTCACTCTGTCAGAGGACAGTGGAGGGGGAGGAGCCTGCGATGTTACGATGACTATGATTCGGGGAAAACCTCAGGACAAGCTAGTTGAACTTTTTTTCTTCTTTGCTTTTCTTCATGTTGTGTTTTTTTAATGTTATATTTGAATCTTTTCGTTCGCTGCTGCCATACCGGGGCAGTGACATACCGCCTGGGTATGGCAGAATGTGAAGTACTTCCTGTGAAGTACCAGAGACGTGGTTGTACTCGCTCCTGGAGCAACATAGAAGCACTGAAGGCAGCATTATTTAGTCAAACTGGAGTTTTAATTAGGTTCCTTGAGGACAGATATTAGATCAGTTTTGTGAAGTATTACAAATGGCACAGTGGTACCTTCACAGCAGTCTCTAAGTTCAGACAGGACACTTTGTCAGATTTAACCATTTATTTGAGATCACATACATTTAGTTTGGCGGTGACTCTGCTCGTGATGCTCTGGAACAATCTGAGCAAGCATGACACAGATAATCCCTGAGATCACAAACCCCCGCAGAGCCATGAATTTACAGTTTACAATTTTTCAAATACGGTATGAACACGAGAAAAAGGAGACCAACTAAATAGTCTTCACTAACAGAATCTAGATTACATAGTTCAAGGTACAATAATGAACCATCTGCAACCTACAATCCCACGATATGGGAAACACCAGGGTTATGTGAGACTGAACTGTTTTTAAAAGGTGGTGGTTGGGGAGGAGGAGGAGACTTGATGATCTGCAGAGGCTGGAGTAGCAGCGATGTGGTGAGCGTGAAGCGGGCAGAATGAATGAACGCTGCCTCAGTTATAAAGCAGCTAAGTGGGTGGGCTGGACTTGAGCGATGACGATTGGACAGGAGGGGCCATGTGACATCCTGACTCCGTGCCTGTCTGAACTAACATGAAGCTCTGTTTTATACTCTGAGGAACATCGTAGCTAAATTTTGTCTAAAATAAGAAGCCATGAAAACTCTACTCTCGTTAAACAACTTGAACGACTAAATTCTCGTTTGTGTTTTGAAAGAAACAACTGTGATGTAGTAGGAAAGGTTCTGTTTAAAAAACCACACACAAAGGTTTCAGACCAGGGTTTGTGTCCAGTGTAGGACCACCACTCTTAGATTTTATTTTCACCTGGTGATGGGTAGGAATAAGCAAAAAACCACTTGATTGGGTCTTCTCATCCATCTTCTGCATTACCAAAGAGATTGTTTTCAATTTATTTTTTTTATTTTTTTGTCCGTTTGTCAGTTTTTTATATGCTGAAATAAGCAGCCAATGCCATAAGCCAATCAAGATTCATACATAACAAATGTAAGGAACCAATCCTGTCAACTTGTACAGTTGGGCTTTCTCTATCATGATTCTTCTTTAGATTCAGTTTTTGAATTACTTTGAATTATTACAAATTGTCATTGTGCAGCGTAGAGTAGTTTTACCTTGTTTGAAAAGAGTTGCAGGTGAGCTGGTGTGCTCGAGCTACAACAAGTGGGGAGAGAGACTGGAAAGGTCTAGTATATTCACTGAAATTCTAAAGTTTCAAATAAAAGCAGCTACACTGTCCAAGTGTCAGTAAACGCAGCATTGATGGCTGTAACAGCAACAAGCAGGCACACAACCACAGAATCTGACCAGAAGCTGACGCTGATTCGTTGTGTCCAGCTGTTTGTTGGAGTTTTCCATTTGAGTTTATTAAACACCTGCAGCACCAGACAGCAGAAGGATCGATATAAACGTCGCCAAAGAGAGTTGTGAGTGCTTCCGTGCAGTGGTAGCTTCGTCAATGACTTAAAATTAACAGCATTGAGCAGGATCAGACGGGATCGAACAATAAATTACGATGAGTGATTTTCTTCACGTCAGACTGTCACACAGAGTCACAGTTTATCAGCTGCAGGTAAAATCATTCATCACAGGTAGATGTTATTTCACTGTAAAAGTCAGATCTGTTTCCTGAACTCACAATCGTTTTCTGGTATATCGAGTTTTTCTTTTACAGAGATTTTGTCGTTTTACGGTAAAATATTTGCAACAGTAACATTAAAGTGCATGTGGATGCATCACTCTCTGCTAAACTACTAAAACACAGCAACCACTTGTTGAGTAGCAATAAAAACGCAGGTTATTCTGACACCACTTGCTGGAGTTTGATAAATTATCATCACACATGTTCGCGTCATAAATAAACTCTCCATGTGTGAACCTTGTCCCCTCACATCTCTTCTCCTGCGCTGTTTGAATTGCCGTCCAAATAACCAGCGTGTTAACTGTCTTTGTGCACTTTAGAAAGGTATTAGACGTCACTTCAAAAGAAGAAAGAAAGGTATATCAGCATGTGATTTGTAACTGTCATCATTCCATTTCATTGTTTTAATTAATCAACCTTTTTCGAGTGGTGTTGTTTAAACAGCCACTTACAGAAAACACCCTTCAAGGACCTGTTCTTTTCTCAGGCTGTGGGCTCGGCTTTGTCCTGTTGCCATGGCTATGCAGAACTTACTAGTGCACCTCTCCGAAAGCGATGCAGACGAGCTGTGACACCTTCTGCGTAGGTTATATTTCGCCAACATATTGGAGGTGCATCTCCCAGAAGAAGGCAGTTAATTAGTTAATGTAGTTGCATTGCAGGCAGGCTGGTGACACCAGTTCACAGCACCTTGGAGAGGAGTTAAGTGATGCAATCGATCAGGCCAACTGGCAGCGGTGCCGTGCAGAGAGGACGCCTTTCGTATGCACAGAAACATGGAAGCAGCCTCTCTCCCTCAAGACAAAAACAAAGCCCTGATGAACAGTTTAATGGGACGGAGACAGACAACACTGCAGCTGGCAGGGATTAGAGGAAGGAATGAAATGTGCACAGTGTAATAATAATATTATGATGAGTTGCTTTTGTTGTAAAACAGAAGAATAATGGACACAAATTATGCAAAACCCCGCTGTAATCATAGAAACACAGCCTGTGTTAAAATGTGCTTCAAGGCTCAAGATTAAAAGATTTCAGCTTGTTGCAGTTTAAGCTTCTCAAACATTGTAATGAGCAACAACAAACAAAGGCGTAATTAACAAATAACTGCAGGTTGCATCTGTCCTATCAACAGCGCTTCAACATATTAGACGAGCATATTATGTTTCAAGGTTAAAGGAGCAGAGTGGAGGATTTAGAGGGATTTATTAGCAGAGATGAAGTATGGTATTTGTAATTATGTTTTCATTAGTGTATAATCACCTGCAATTATGAATCACTGTGTTTTTGTTGGCTTCAAGTAAGCGTTTTATATCCACACAGGGAGCGGGTCCTGTTCCATGGAGCCCACCACGCTGCACTGGAAACTGGTTGTTGACGGTAATTTTATTGAACAATTTCCTGTTATTTTTCAGATGTTGCCTGTTGTGTTAAATTACAGACAAGTGGCAGAATCACAGAAGAACAGTATTCAGGTGTTGATTTTGGCAGCTACAGAGGTCCACCTGGAAACTGAGGATCATTCAGTATGTTGCAATCTGCAGCTTCACCACCAGATGCCACTAAATCCTCCACACTGGTCCTTTAATGGTCTTAATGTGCCTTTAAATTCCTTTTTTGTACTCATTAGCTTCCTTTTCTCCCCTTTCTTTGACTTTATCTGGAGAGAGACAGCATCACTTCAGCATGCTGCACCACATGTATTAGTTCTGCACACTGGTTCTGGGATCAGCCCAGTACAACAGCTGTAAGAGTGGAAGGGCTCCTGGACACTGCAGTGGTGCATAAATGTATGTATCTGCCTCGATTGTATAAACTCAATTCTAAACTCTCATTTCATGAGTGACAAACACAAAGATTGGATTATTTGTTATTTGTATTTTAAATGTAGGTAGATATGGTCGCCCAATACAAGTATTTGGTTCCTGCATTTGCAGTGCTTTAGTGGTGGTTAGCATTGTCACAGCTAGAACATCCCCAGTTTGGCGTCCCAGTGAGGACACCTGGGATCTTTCTGCGTGGAGTCTCCATGTTCTCCCCGTGCAGCGTGGGTTCTCCCCAGGTTCTCCAGCTTCCTCCCACACAGTCCAAAAACATGTTGAGGCTAACTGGTGATTCTAAATTGTCTGTAGGTGTGAATGTGAGTGTGCTTGGTTGTCTGTCTCTAAGTGTAGCCCTGTGATAGACTGGTGACCTGTCCAGGTGTCTCCTGCCTTCACCCTGAGTCAGATGACCCTAGTGAGGATTAAGTGGTGTGTAGATAATGGATGGATGGGTAGTAACTCTTCCATATTGCTGCGAGGAAAGAAAGGAAAATTCAGGATTTTCCAAAAAAATTATAAAACTGCAGCTGCGTGAAAAACGCAAAAGATATCAAAACATAGATTTAGATGAATAGTACTTAAGGCTGTGTGACTCGTTTAAACTTTGAATTACATCTCTACTGTAAAATATGCCAGAGCTGCATGGCTCCAAAGACGGCTGAGTTTTGCATGATGAATCGCCTGATTAAGCCGCATGTTTGGATATATTATTTGAATGGATTTTCTTAAGGCTGCAGGATGAGTTAGGCACAAAAATCACATTACAAGAATCTATATTAACAATAAACCCGAGTGTGCTACAATGCTTGTGCATTGGCACCCTTAGTTGTGGTCGTGTGTGAGAAGTGCATGTATTTCCAGATGATTACATGGAAGGATATTTAGATTTTTCAAACTCCTGTACCACAATGTGAGATGACTGTGTTAGCGGGTATGTGTGATTAATAGTTTTCCTTTCTTGCATCTTCACTGTTGCAGTTTTTTCATGTTCTTCATAGCGGTTTTTACAGCAACCTGTTCCTTTTGACTGATGGAGATGACACACAATTGGTTAGTTTTCTGCTGAAGAAGAGTCACATGATGAGTTATTTGTCCCCTTTAATGTGAACCTGGCTATTCACAGCACACCTGTTAGAGTTAGGAAAGTCTTGGCTGGATGTTGACTTGATGAGCATGAAATGATACATCAATGATCAAACCATCTACTGAACTCTGCACTAAAATGTATGATTATCACATCACTTTAACCAGGTCCTACCAAAAGCTTTTGCCAAAAGTTCTTATTGTTATTTTGCTGTTTCTTCTGCATGTCTGTCACACTCAATGTAATTATCACTATGACAATTTACAGGTTTTCTTACTGTTACTTGTTTCTATCAATAACTCTCTTAGTGCTTCTACTAGTTCTGTTCTTCTTGTACTACAAATAAGTATTGTTTTTGCTCTGGGATCTAACCAACCTTGTTTTTATTCCGAAAACATATCTTAAATTACCCACCAGCTCCGTCCCTCGCCACATTAGGAAAACATTTTGCAGCATTAATCACTCAGTGCTGACATTGCTTTCACACCCACACTGTAGATGAATCGCTCGGCAGACAAATGGCTGATCAAAGCAGCAAGAAAACTTCCATCTGGAGACTCAGGTAGTTCGATGACCTCCTTTGGTTTCTCTCTCGCTCTCCATCGCTCTTCCTCTCTCTGCTGACTCATAAGCGTTCACCAGAGCCAAATCCCCTGGTAGTAACAGCACGACGTAGAGTCAGTAGCCTCGGCTACACAAAGAGACGTAAGATAGCAGAGAATGAAAAGGCACAGACAGAAGGGAAAGTTAAATCAGAAAATGGATGTGAAGATAAAAAAGAATGGAGATAAAGGAGGGAAAGAACAAAAGGAAAAAGAGAACAGAGAAATTTGGTTCAGTCATTCCATTACTTCTCTGTTGTTGAATGTGCGACCTGCACCACAGTTTTCCTCCCAAATGTCCACAAAAGTACAAAGGATTAAATTTTTCTAAGGGTACAGAAAAATACACACAGCTACTTAAAACTCAGCAAACACCTCGTGGTACAGCCCTTGTCACATGTCAACATGATGCTAAATTTGGACTCGGTTTCCCTTAAGTGCATCCTCCAAAAAAACAAACTAATTTGTGTCAAGACAAGACAACTGGCCGGATGCAGTTTAATGAAGAAATAATGCTGTGGAAAGTAATATGAGTCTGGATGGAAACATTAGCATCAGCATTTACCTCCAGCTCCACCGGGGACCATCACACCAGCTCTCAGAGCCCTCCAGTAAGTGAAGAAGAAAACTCCCAGCAACTCCAATTTGAGTTAGGTGTTTTATCAGTATTGATGGATACCCTCTTCTATGTAAAGATCAAGCAATGGAGGGAAACAGTAGGCGGAGAATGACAATGGTACCATTCCCCTTGTTAGAAATACTACCAAACTGCATCCCCCCTTGCTAACATGTCACCCCTTATTACCATCTCCCAGCAGCAGAGACAGTGCAGGGGCAGAGATGACTAGTCTGCATGACTCATTAGCTGCGTGCCAAGCAAATTTGAAGAACTTTTAAGAGATGACAGCTTGACGTAGTCAGAACTCAACAAGTGCACTAAGGTGTCACATTGTTTCATACTGAAGGAAGTAGAAGGGCGTAGAAATCACTTTAGCTATATCGAAAATGAAATTAATGTTATTGATTGAATACAGTGTGTGATACATACATACAATTGGTTAGTCAAAGTTCTATAATTAGTTCTATTATCTGCAGTACCAGCAGTGTGAAACAGACTTAGCAGCAAATCAAGACCAAACATAAAAACATGTTTATGCATTTTTTCCATCACCAATTGAATATATGTACGTTCACGTGGCAACGCATACAGTTTGCAGTGCTTCTTACAGCTGATTTAAGTTAGTCTAAACAGAACCTCCTCCGGAGCAGGTTAGCTGTGCAGCATCAGTTACCATCATCAGCAGGTAACAGAGAATCTCCTTTGTGACTCTTAAAACTCCGGCTTTAGGGTCATCATACCTTAACGACCCATTCAACTTGCTTCACACTATGCCCCTTTATGTGTATGATGGTTTGTTTACCTTCCCGCCCTTGTGATTGTCCGATTGTTTCCATCTATGTGTCCTTCCCTTGGCCTCCCTTGTGTGTTTAGTCAGTGTGCTTTACCTATTTCCTGTCCAGAGGGCAGTACTGCAAAGTGAGATTAATAGTTTAGAGAGACACATTGAGCTTAACAACCAGAGTTTTCAGCATCACAAAAGGTGGTTCTCTTTTAACATTCTAGATTACCATGCTAGCTTATGGTAACTTGCTCCAAGAAAAGGTTCTTTTCAGGGTTTGGGATTTATAACGGCTGTAAGGGCGCCCACCCTATGCACAATATACATTCTTCGCTGAGGGAATTTGCTATATCTGCTGACCTGTTAAGCTTTGTGTTTGTAATCTTACCGAATGAAGCTGCACACTTACAGTATCCTGTTTCTCTTCACATTCAAGTCATTAACTGACACCCCACACAACCCATGGCAACAAAATACGGAGTACAAGAAGTAGAAGTCACAAACCAGAAACAAACCTATTCATCCATCCATCCATTTTCTTCTGCTTGGAAGACAAAGCATCAGACAAAGCAGGCCATTTCAGGTGTCCCTCTCACCATCAACACTTTCCAGTGTTCCTGGGGGATCACAAGGTGTTCCCAGGCCAGATTAGATATCCTTCCTCTGGTGTTAGCTTTCTGCTGCCATCTGTGGTGTTAGCGGGTCATTTTGGACCCGTGTATTAAATCAGCCATAAAATACCCTAAAAACAGTCTTTTTTCATCCAATATTTTTCTTAACTCTTGTTTAGCTGGTTGGGCTCCCTTATCCATGAAAAGATTGGTTTTAATATTTTTTTGTGGCCCCCTGGGCCTTTGTTTTAACAGCATACCCCTCGTTTTCAATGTCTAAAAAGTGGTCAAATGAACCTTAAGAGAAGAAGGCAACAAAATAATCAGTTGTTCTGTTACCTGAGTG
>NW_007577776.1:923054-944513 GCF_000690725.1 Stegastes partitus
TCTCCCAGGAGGCATCCAAACCTGATGTCCCAGCCATCTCAGCTGACTACCCCGGTCTGCCACTCCATGAGCACTGTACTCCATGCCCACGTGGCACAGAAAAGAGTCAAGACAGTCTAGAGCCTTCAGCATCTCAGGGTGACTCTTATCCACACCTGGCGCTTTGCCATCAAGGAGTTTCTTGACTACCTTGATGACCTCTACCGATATGGACGAAGAGAACTACGGAGTCCCCAGGTGGGGACACCACCCAGAAACTCCAAGAAAGAGGGAGAACTCCAACAAAGCAGCACTCAGCCCGGGCCTTATGAGTATCCCCACACCCTCCTGGCGCCTGTCACCCTGGGCAACTCTGAACGAGAAGAGAATCCAACCCCTCTTTAGGAGTTTGGTTCCAAACCCTTTGCTGTGTGTGGAGGTAAACCCAGCGATATCTACCCAGCACTGTTCCACCTTAGGTTCCTTCACCACCATTGAGGCGATGTTCCATGTCCCCACAACCAGTCAACAACACCAGGTGGCAGCATGCTTAGGTGCCTGCTCCTGCCTACTACCCAGTGTACATGGCACCCGACCCCGATTTTCAACCCTGCGGGTGATGGGCCCACTGGGAGGCAGCCCAGTGTTTCTCATTTGGGCTGTGCCTGACCGAACCCCAAGGGGCCCCAAGGTTTGGCCACCAGTCACTCCCTGAAGAGCTCCCCTTCTGGGCCTGGCTCCAGTAGGGGGCCCTGGTCTCCCTATTCAGGGTGAGGTGGCAGCTATCCCTGTTTTAGGTCTTATCAAGGTTTCATTTAATGCTCTTTGTGCATTAACTCCGTTTTTTTTAGAAACGTCAAAATCCATCTGAAGTCAGCATATAAACTGTCATGGTTTGAATTAATTTATACAAAAACAGTGTGGTGCAGAACAGCAAGTTGCAGTTTGAGTCCAGCATCTTCTTTTTAGTAATTGCGAGGCTGGACTATTACTTGTCATGGCAGCCAGACAAGTAACAGTCCAGCACATTACCTCCACAGCTCGATAGTTGGGAACTGCTGCTTTAGGTCCTGATTTTGGCCAGCTGTTGTTTTTTGCTCATGAAAGCGTTTTTTTCTTCACTCCTGTGAGTTTCTGTTTTCAACATAGTTCCTGCATTGATTTCTGAACAGCTGAGGAACTGAAATGTTCAGGTTCCCTTTGACGCCTGCAGGACTGAGACTGTAAGTCCACCACAGACCAGAGCTTCCTCAAACTTTCAGGCAGGGGCTCTTTGTCAACTAATGACAAGCTCTGGGAGTAAAATTGCTTCACTTTCAGATGAACTTGTGTTAAACCTGCTTGAAAACTTCCGCTATGTTCGTCTGGAAATTCCACACCTCCTCGTTAATAATTTAAGCTGCTCATTTTACTTGTGCTTCTGTTACACTGAGATTTTAACGTCTATCAAGAAGAAAGCAGCTGCAAACCTGCTGTGCACTGAGTCAGACTCTGCTTCAACAGGCGCCGCTTTCAACATTATTTGCAATTTTTTGTGCTTCAACTGAAACGCTGATGCCTAAACTTCACCTTTAGCTGACCTCTCCGTGTGACAAGACGATTTTCACACTGTCATTGCGGTTTCACGGTGAAGGATGTAATCAATATTCACACCCACAAACACATAAGCTGCTTTTTAACGCCTTTTGTCACTTTTTTCCCCCACAAAATTTCATGAGTCTTCGTATAACCCAAAGCTACTGAAATACTGAGTGCAGACAGACACAGTTTATAGGTGTTAGAAGAAAAATGAGGCATTCAGAGAGATCTGTGGGAGCTGTAGCCTGTAGCTCTGCTGCATACAGAGAATATAATATTTAGATTCTGAGAGAGTCGGCTCTGTGTTTAGACCTCACAGGAGACCGTCGGCTTTGATTAGCTCCAACTTTACATGTTCTGTACTGGAGCCAAAACTAGCCAGAAGCTATTAGACTATCAGTGCTTTTAATATTCAAATACCCTCCAGACCTCCAATCCACCCACCCTTTATTTCTAACTTAGTGCAAGAATATGTAATTGCATTGTATATCACCAGTGAAAGCCAGGCAATCACAAGAACCATGAAATGGGCCTCCATTTCATTGTAATTCCATTCCGATGGCCGCATCTTGTTTTTCATTACTCTCTTTGCAGGCTGCATGCCCGCTAATTACAAAACTGACTCGGTTTGAAGTCTCCATTTGACTGTAATATTCATCTATGTAGAAAAGACTACAATAAAAAGAAAAGGTGTTGGCTGGTGCATCATTTTTACAGTATGTTTGGGATTCATTATAGCTTCCATTAAAATTAGAATGCAGTTTTCATTATGCTTTGTGCCTGAAATGTGTTAATATGGCTGAAAGTGTGCTTTAAAGAGCAACTAAGGAGTCTTGTTTTTATTGACCTTGAGTGGTTCCACGTGAGCGCCGATAATAATTACATATACACCAAGACAGCAATGATTTCTATAGTTTCAAGTGAAACAATTTGAAAGTTAAAAAATTACCAACATTTTTGGTGTTTTTAAATCACGTTTGCTGCTCATCTTGATTTTGTTAAAACACGGATTGTAGCTGTACTACAGTCTGAAGGAAAGACATAACTACAAAAAGCAAAATACAGTGTGTTAATGTAGCTGGTGTTTGCACATGAAAAAGGAATGCAAAGTTATGAAGTCCAAAGACCACAGAGAGGAGCCGCTCTGTTCACTCATCCACCAGCAACCGACTGTCAATAGCACACAAATACCATTTCACTGCCAGACGACGTGCAGATGGAGTCCGGTAGAACGTTCTGCGTTAGTCGCAAGCCTTGATAGAATGCTTAATTTAGTATTTATGCTTTTTATTGGGCGGTGGTTCGGTGGTTAGCACCGTTGCCTCACAGCAAGAAGGTCGCCGTTGAGGACACCCGGGATCTTTCTGCGTGGAGTCTCCATGTTCTCCCCGTGCAGCGTGGGTTCTCTCCGGGTTCTCTGGCTTCTTTCCTCCCCCCCCCACAACCCCAGTGAGGATTCAGCAGTGTATAGATAATGATGGATGGATGCTTTATATTGGTAATCTACAAGGAAAAATAACTGTCATTAACTTTCTTGATAAGGGAAAACTGTACATTTATAAGGTTTTATAGCCAATGAATGAATTAAGATGGTCTAGAAGTTTTTAAAGCGCAGAATTTTTTTTTTTTTATCTACTCCTGCTCTGGCTGGCACCCTGGAGAATGGTTGTCTTCATTAGCTGTGCGCAGAGCTATCATGTACATAATTTATCGGTTGAATCCAGCGATAGTGGAAAAGAATAGAAGATGCTTAGAATCACCGGAGGATTATGATAATCAGAATAGTATTGATAAAACATATAAATTAAGAGAGGAGGGGAGAGTCAAAGACAAAGGCTTCAGATCAGTGTGTTGAAAAGTTGAAATATTACTGTCTGCTCAAATTTTTTCATGATAGTAAATTAACTGTTTTCGCTGCACAGAATATAGAGAACACATAATAATAATAAGGTTTGTGAGTGAGATACTTTGACTGCAGCAACAATCCTGGGAGAGAGTGAAACAAGCGAGACAGATAAAGAGAGAGATTTGTAGTCTCATGGCCGGAATAGTATTTTTTAAAAGCTCAAGGGGGCGAGGGGAGGAGACAGACAGAGACATAAAGGATGGCAGAGGACGGAAAGACTGTCTGCAGGGAGGGGAAATCAGAAACATTCATTCACACCAAAAGGCAAACAGAGCGAGAGAGGAATGAGCGAGATGGCTGGCAACCCACGGAGAGAAGGGGAGAATGTGAAGAAGACCGAAGGGGAAAAAATGTCAGAAGATCCAGGATGGAGTGATGGAGGAGAGGAAAGGGTGAGATAAAAGTCGCTGAGGGGCCAGCTCTATTACCATCCATATCTTCTGTGCTGCTGCAGAGAGGGAGGGAGGGAGGGAGGGAGGGAGGCAGCCACCAGCTCGGCCATCAAGTACTTATTGACAGTACTGCAGCAGACACACACACACACACACACACACACACACAGTACAACAGTAATTACGACAGGCAAAGCTCTCAGGCTGGCCGGAGGGAGAACAGAGTACTCCCTACCAGCAGTGGTGTAGATGAGGGCTGCTCCCACACTTTGTTAGAAAAGGTCATTTTGTTCGTTGTGATCCCAGCATATACAGCGCTTAACAAATGTATTAGACCACCTGTCTAATTTGTTGTTTTATAGATAGATAGATAGATAGATAGATAGATGGCATAGACCATTTAGTTCACACTCAGTTCTCCACGTTTTACTATTTTGAACAGGAAAGAGGAATTTCAAACTGAATTCACCTTTTTATATCTGAGCCAGCTCACTGGGCTTCTCTGAGAAGTCATAAATTAATCAGGCATCACATTTTACCACTTAAAACTTTTCTGTCTGTTCAGGTAAGCAAGTAAATACCTATAATTTGACATTTTAATCAAGAAATAATAATGTTCTTTACTATTTTTTTATGTTTTTTTTGTCAAAGACTAAATCAGAAAATTCATGGAAAACAACAATAATCATATTTTAGCATTAAACACATAATTTTGGTTAAAGAGCTTCTACATACTGATGTAGTAACCACTACAGAAACATAATCAATGGTTTTGGTCATTATCAATGCTGTTCATTTAGGACAGCTGTGGCATAAATCTTACACTGGGTGGTGGTCTAATAAAGTTGTTAAGCACTGTACATAAATTACAGAGTAAAAGTGTTGCACACTTTTAATTAGGGCTACAAACAACTGTACTTCTGTCAGTTAATTTATTTTATATTTTACAAATTAATCAATTAATCTTTTACTTTAGCAGTTTAACTGTATCCTGCTGCTACGTACTTTTACTCAATTTAGTTTTTTCATGAATGATTTATGATGTATTTTTACTTTGCTGAATTGATACCTTTACTCAATCCTTACATACTGTTCATATTTATATGTCTTCACAGTTTGGTTTGGGTCAAGAATTCCCTCATAGTAGGTGTCTATACCAAATTTGAAACTACAGATCTATTTGGAATGTCTAAATAGCCTATGTGACCTTAATAAATGTAAATAAAAATACACATAAAACATGGCTTGTACAGTTTCCCTAAAACCACCATTTTCCTTGATTTGAACCACACTGGTCGATCCAAAATCCATCTCAATGGTCAGATTTAACCCAAAACAGCCTCAGTGTACAAGAATGTGTAGGATCTGTACAAAAGCACAACATTTTAAATTATTTTCATTTTTGTGTCGTTTGGGTCACTTCAGGAAAAGTCATCAGATTTCAGGCTAAAAGGTGTTTAGGGTGATTTTACTGCTGGCAAACGTCAAAACAAATCAAATTTGACCCGAAACAGTCTGTAAGGGTGAAGTAAGGGATCTGAACACATCTCCCACCGCTAGACGTAACAGGTTATTCCCTGGCATCACACCAGCACAAGCATTCGAGTTCACTTCTTTATGTGATTTTCTCGGGATATCTACCAAAAGGTTTTAGTTCACAAAGAGTCAGAACTCATCACAAAGCATTCAACACCTTCAAGTGTCTGCTGTTACACCCTAGAGATAGGAAAACTCTGAAAGGAAATCTGGAGTACACACACCAAAACAGGCATTAACTGGGAATGGATCGAACACTGTTGACCAGGAGTGGACAGTCAGACGAGGATAAAGGAGGTCATTAATATTCAGCACTACTAACCATCATCAAACAGACATAATCATGTGCCCAAAGTTCCATCCATCCATCCATTATCTATAAACCACTTAAACCTCACTAGGGTCATGGGGGGCTGGAGTCTATCCCAGCTGACTCAGGGTGAAGGCAGGTTCACCTGGACAGGTCGCCAGTCTATCACAGGGCTACACTTAAAGACAGACAACCAAGCACATTCACATTCACACCTACGGACAATTTAGAATCACCAATTAACCTCAACATGTTTCTGCCGGAGAACCCAGAGAGAACCCATGCTGCATGGAAAACATGGAGACTCCACACAGAAAGATCCTGGTGCCCCCACTGGGACGTGAACTGACGACCTTCTTGCTGTGAGGCGACAGTGCTAACCACTGAGCCACCTTGCAGCCCCTGCCAGAAGTTTGATAGGTCCAAATGACATTTAGTTTGCTCTCTTTGAGATTGCATTTGTCACAGCTGCTATTCCTCTTTTTTCCTCTTATCCCAGTAACTAGTACCATTGTCATGCCTGTTCATCAGCTGCCCACTACAGCTGTACCCCTTTTTTCCATATAGTCGTGAACAAAAGTTTACATACACTTGTAAAGACCATAAGTATCATGAAAGTCTTGAGTTTCCAATGACTATTAAACCTCTAAATTTTCTACGATGGGATCATATGTCAACTAAGAGTCTTTATAAGTGCATGTAAACTTTTGTTCACAACTATAGTATATAGCCCTTAGTCTCTCCTTACAGAGTAGAAACCTTTCCTCTGGTTTGGTAGTCAGCTTCTTGTACCACTTTTGTGCCTGCTGTTGACCTTTTTCAGCTGCTGTTCATTTCTTTTAATAATCTTCTACTTTGTACTTGACCCAGTAAAGACATTTTTTCCAGCTTTGTGTTGTTTGAACTCTGGTCTTTCTAAAGGAGATGGTTCAGCCACGACTGAGTCATTTGAAGCTACAGCAGATGTACTGTACAGACTGAAGATATATTCAAGCTACAGGAGCCTGGAAATATCAAACCAGGGAGTGCATGTTGAGGATCAGCACTTTGCATGTTGGGATACAGAACAGGGGCATATCCTGATGCGATGCAGAGTCACCTGGTTGTACACGGCATGCTGCCATCATGCCATATGTGGACACACACTGGCCGGCAGTTTTTCACACTTTAGCTGCTCTCTCAAGTGCCGAACTTGCAACTCTCCTCCTGTCTTCTCTGTGGTCGTCATGTTTGGTGCTGGTCCAGTATTCCTCTTCCTCCTCTTCCTCCTCCATTGTGAATCCTCTTCTCGCTCATTTTCCAACCTCATTCTGTCACTCGCCCCGCCCGCCCGGCCCAGCCCCACGTATACATCAAAGCTGCACTATAAAGACGCTGCCCAGGCGGCATGGAGGAGCTATTGGCAGAACAGTGATGGAGACAACGATTTATGGTCCGCATCAAATATGCGATTGTGTGTTCACGTGTGTGGGTAATGCTTTTGAGGAATGGCGCCTTGTGATCTAATGGATTTTTGGTAATTTAGATTGGAGATGGGAGGGGGACAGTACTGCTGAAAACGAAGAAACAGTGATGAGAGCGAGCATTTTCACACTATGTTGTCATTTAGATATGGCTGTAGAGTTAATGGATTGATGTACAGCAAGAAAGCATGGCAGGCCATTTCAACATTTCATACAGTGTTTATAGAAAAGAATTCACCCGTCTTGGAAAATGTCTCTATTTATTGCTTTTTAAACTTTGAATCAAGATCAGTTTATTTGGCTTTTTTGACAAGAATTTACAGGAATAAAAAAAAAAAAAAAAAAACTCTTTCATGTCAGAGTATACACAGATTTCTGCAAAGGAGTGGAACCAATTAAACATACAGAATGTAAAATTAGGGATGCATTCCAAGTATTTGCCCCCTTTAAAGTGACTCACCAGATTTAACACCGTGGCAACCAACTGGTGCTAGAAGTTACTAGAAGCTAGGGAAATGAAGATCACCTGAGTGCAGAGTGTGAATGTGTCTCAAGTGACACCTGTAGGTGTCTGAAAGAACCACACCATGAAGACCAAATAACAGTATAAGTCAGGAGATGGACACAAGAAGATTTCGGAGTCACTGAATACTTCTTGCAGTACAATTAATATCCATCCCTAAGAAATGGAAGGAATGTGGCACATGCATGATTTTGTGTAGAGAAGAATATTCTCAAAAACTGAGTGATTGTGCAAGAAATACACGAGTTAGGGAGGCCACCAAGACACCTACGACGCCTCTGAAGGAGTTACAAGCTTCAGCTGCTGAAGATCTGTTCTTCACTAGTCAAGGCTTTATGGGAGAGTGGCAAAGACGAAGCACCTGCTGAAAAAAAAACTCAGAATAATTTTCAAGTTCAGTTCACTAGAAGCCATGTGAGGGACTCTAAAGTCAACTGGACAAAGGTTCTTCAGTCTGATGAGACCAAAATTGAGATTTACGGCCATCGGACTCGACGCTATGTTTGGCGGACACCAAACGCTGCACATCATCACCCGCACATCACGATGATGTGGGGATGCTTCTCAGCAGCAGTTCCTTGAAGGCCCAACAAGTGGAGGGCAAAATGAATGTAGCACAGAATAGGGAAGTCATAGAGGACAACTTGATGCACTCTGCAAGAGAACTGCGACTTCCAGGAAGGCGATGACCCCAAGCATACAGCCAATAGCTACGCAGAAGTGGCTGAAAGACAATGAGTGAATGTTCTCAAGTGGCCGAATCAGAGTCCAGACCTCAACTGAGAAACTGGACTTGAAAAGAGCCATGTAATCCTGACAGTTTTGCAAAGAAGTATGGGGTACAGCTGCAGTGTCCAGACGTGCAAGGCTGATTGAGACCTATTTACAAGGGCTCAAGGCTTTAATCAAGGCCAAAGGTGCATCTTCTTATGCAATTAGTGAACTGACCTTGCTTTGTAGGAACCTGTTTTTACTGTCCAACACCCACTGGGAACGTGTCCGGCTTATTGCAGAGAATGCGGACACAGCTCGCACTTTGGTTGTACAGGTTGTATCGTGGTTTTCATGAACAGGATCTCAAGGCACAGTCAGGGAGAGGAGGGTGTCCGGTTTGGGGACCTCAGGATCTCGTCTCTGCTTTTTGCAGACGACGTGGTACTGTTGGCTACATCAGACCGTGACCTTCAGCACTGACTGGAGCGGTTTGCAGCCGAGTGTGAAGCGGCAGGGATGCGGATCAGTACCTCCAAGTCCGAGGCCATGGTTCTCTGCCGGAAACCGGTGGACTGTCACCTCCGGGTGCGGGGGGAGTTGCTTCCTCAAGCGAGGGAGTTTAAGTATCTCGGGATCTTGTTCACGAGTGATGGGAAAATGGAGCGTGGGATGGACAGGCGGCTCGGTGCGGCGTCAGCAGTAATGCGGGCGCTGTACCGGACCGTCATGGTGAAGAGAGAGGCTCCAGTCCATCTACGTCCCAACCCTCATCTATGCACACGAGCTTTGGGTCTTGACCGAAAGAACGAGATCGCGGATACAAGCGGCCGAAATGAGCTTCCTCCGCAGGGTGGCTGGGCTCAGCCATAGAGATAGGTTGAGGAGCTCGGACATCCAGAGGGAGCTCGGAGTAGAGCCGCTGCTCCTTCGCGTCGAAAGGAGCCAGTTGAGGTGGTTTGGACATCTGGTTTGGATGCCTCCAGGGAGGCTTCCTCTGGAGGTTTTCTGAAGACATCCACCTGGGAGGAGACCAAGGCAGACCCAGGACCCGCTGGAGGGATTATATCTCTCGGCTGGCCTGGGAACACTTCGGGATCCCCCATGCACAGCTGGAAAGCGTCATGGGAGGGAGGTCTGGGACGACCTGCTCCGCCTGCTGCCCCTGCGACCCGACCCCGGATAAGCGGAAGACAATGGATGGATGGATGGATGGAT
Organism: Stegastes partitus; assembly: GCF_000690725.1. Classification (NCBI taxonomy): domain Eukaryota; kingdom Metazoa; phylum Chordata; class Actinopteri; family Pomacentridae; genus Stegastes; species Stegastes partitus. The sequence goes on from NW_007577776.1 coordinate 932,671, forward strand.
GGATGGATGGATGGATGGATGGATGGATGTTTTTACTGTGACATACAAGAGTCTTTTTTTTTGTTTTTTTGTAAAATCTTGTCTCAAAAGCCAAATTATATTCAGTGATGATTCAGTGTTAGAATGTAATAAAAGGGTAAACCTTCCAAGGATGGTGAATATTTTTTATAGGCACTGTAGCAACTATCTGGAATTAAAATTCAGAATTTTTATTTAAGACATCTTAAAGTCATTCTGTCCAGTAAAAAACAACAGAGATATATGTCATTCATTTTGAGGTAGTCGCCATAATAGTTGCAGATATCTCAAACATCATAACAACTAGTTTGAATTGTTGTAAATAACGCTGCTCATGCCATGCGCCCCATCATACACTGCTCCAGCAAAGCATTTGAACAGTGTTTATCCGTTTTCTTCCATTTTGTCCAGATGTCCTTTTCCTGAGTGACACTTTCCAGTTCCTCCTTGGACATCCACAGGTGTTCCTAGACTCTATCCCGTGAGTTCTGGATGTACCTAGGGGTCATCAATGATTCTACACAGGCCCGTCTTGTCTCATGACTCTGCCAACCAGAATCCACAATTTTATACTAGATGTAACAGTCATCCATGGTGTTCTCCCAGGATACAGTATGTCACTGATCCCCTCATAAAATGTGTTGACACTCTTGTATTCAGATGATATGATCTGATCAGCAGTTAAAACCTCTCCACAAGCTTGATCAAAAAGTTTGGATTTATTGCATTGATGAGGACTGGAAGGTGCTGTAAAGGATACACAAGCAATTTTATTTTAAATCTGTGTGGAAATTTGGTTTTATTTACATTTTCAGAGGTTTTGGGCTAGGGCAGCCTTGTTCTGGTGTCAGGTACTAAATCTTTGAATGCATAATTTGGAAACAACAAATGAAGCTACCACAATAAGACATTTTTTAGTGGGTAGATATGCAGCAGTATATGAGAAACAATCTGGATTTTTGCATAACAGTAAGACCAAAATATTGTATCTATGGCTGTTTCTCTTTAGTCAGACAAATATTTTGTCGCAGAAGCAAAAAAAAATAAAAAATTAAAAAAGCAGCATAGATGGACACGATGGGCAGATTATGAGAGAAGGTAGAATAAAGAGGAAGCCAGGGCTCTTCGTCTCCCTGGTCAGTCAATCTTCTCCTTGCTCCACGGTTCATTTTAATGTGTCTCGTATGTTCCGGTAGATTTTGTTTATTGTCTGTACTGTGTGGCACGCTTTGCTGCAAACCTAATTTCAAGGACAATAAAGTCTCAAACCAGATTTGTTTCGAGAGGCAGCAGGAGAGGCGAGGTGCTGAAGGTGAATCGTTGAATAATGGAAGAACTCGGGAGGCGAGTGACGGATGAAGTGATGGACAGAAAGAGATAAAGGTAAAGGGGAAGAGCAAGACAGAGCACGGGAGGGCATTCTGGTTTCATGAAATGTTGGCAAATGAGCTCAGTGTGCTGAAATACAAAGAGCTGTGTGTTATATAGAGAAACGATTCCACTGCAGGAAAGTGTTGGGAGGTAAGTAGTCTGATTTTGAATCAAGGTAATAACTCAATGTGTGGCATCTGCAAGCTGAATGTAGGATGGTAATGTTGGGCAAATGGACATCAATCCACTTTTTTTTATCAAAATGTTGAAATGCGGGGCGCCTATATGCACAGGGGCTATAGTGGCTCAGATGGTAGAGCAGGTTGGCCAATAATAGGAAGGTTGATGGTTCGATTCCTCCCTGTAACTTGTGTCATGGTCGTTGTGTCCTTGGGCAAGACACTTCACCACCTTGCCTGGTGTGAATGTGTATGAATAGATTGTTTGGGGTGGTGGTCGGAGGGCAGAATGGCAGTCACACCTCTGTCAATCTGCCCCAGGGCAGCTGTGGCTACAATGGTAGCTACCACCACCTGAATGAATGTGTGTGAATGAATAATTGACAGTGTATGCGCTTTGAGTTACTCCTTGAGTTAGAAAAGCACTTTATAAATCTAATCAATTATTATTATTGTTCCTCGATGCAGCGGTCGTGGGTTCGACTCCCACTCACGACCCTTTGCTGCAGGTCTCTTTCCATTCTTCTCCCCCCCTTTCCTGTGTATCTCTACTGCTCTAAATAAAGGCAAAATGCCCCAAAAACATATATTTAAAAAAAAAATAAATTAATGTTGAAATGCACTCCAAAGAAAAACTCAGTCAGTAGTCTGTCAGACACTGTCAGGTACAGACATTGTTCCCAAAGAAACCGTTGTAATGAGTTGTTGATCACAAGCTTCACAGTAAGGTCACCAGAAGGCCAGAATTACATTACATTACAATGCTAGCATGAAGTTCCACAGCTGACTTTTGACTTATTCATGTATATATATATATATATAGGATATAGATATAGTGTATAAAATGAAATAAATTTGTCTTCTATATTTTGAGGCTGTTAGAAAACAGTGGCAGCCTGAAAAGGATTTTAAGGAACTACATATTTGATGAGTAAGAGAGAAAACAGCTGACCTGCAGTGTTGTGACCCCCTCGGCCTTGTTTCGAACAGGATTAGCTCCACAGCAGTGACCCTGGAGCTGACATTGATCAAAGACTTCTTCAACAGGGTGGAGGCTGAATGAAAGCAGGTCTTCCCACTCACCTAGCCACTCCGCAGGTCTAAAATAAATTCAAAACAAACATTAGTATTAAGGCTGGATCCTGTTCATGGGTGAAGCTTTGCTCCACCGCACTCTCTGCTGCGGCTCTGTAAATGCTTGTTTTTAATAAATTGCCCGTCCGTCTTCGCTTCCTTCTGCGAGACGACAAACAGGATCAGAATAACAATTTCTCCTTATTCACTATAGCGACTGCAGTTAACATGCTAATGTTCAGATTTCATGTGTGTTGGAGCGTGTCAGCTGCCCGCTGCACACACACACTGCACCATGGCTATGAGGATTCTCACTGCACATTCCCTTACAATAACACTAATGTACATCTAAATTCATCCTTTAATGGATTTTTTGCGGCCCAACCAGCGCTGCTTCATGCATGTCAAGTGTTACAAGCTGAGGTTGGTGCAGATGAAGGCTGTGCAGCCGCCCTGCTGGTCTGCACAGGGCTGCCAACTCTCACACTGTTGGCATGAGGCTCCTGCTTTCAGGTTCTGTCTCATACTGTCACACTGCCCAAACGAATTTCACGCCAAGTAAGAGTAAAGCCTCAGAGCCTCTCATTTATAGAAAACCCGATATGCATTGAACAGGCAAACAAGTTCAAACGTCTGTTTTTTATTCACATTTTAATGCCAAACCTCAAAGACAACAGAGAGGGACAAGCAGGAGATGAAATCAAGCGCTGAATGATCATTTAAGCTTTTTTTTTCCGGATTCTATTCACGTTCACATAAAAGGGGAAGTTAAATGTCGCGTGTAGATGGTGACCCGCCTACATTAGTCAACAGGTTGCTGTAATGGAGAGCAACAAGCAATATCAAATATAATACTGAAGGAAGATAAAAATGTATTCTATTTATAAAAAATATAATTCTGATCTAATTGTTTATAAATGTATGACATGCCCCTACTGAAACAATCTCAGGACTGTGGGTTTGTGTGGCAAATGACTCTGACTCTGACCTGCTGGTAAGCAGGTTAACTTCACTATTGTTTCTGACTGTTGGGTTTCTCTTTCTCTTTGGCCGAAGCCTGCAGACTGAAGGAGGCGTCGGAAACGCTGCGTCCTTTCCTTCTGCAACCAGTTGATATTGAAGTGCAAGAAATGCGACGCAGACTGCATTGGGTGTTTTGTTATTTCCTGTTTATTATTTGTTTCAGCCTCACCATTTCTCGTGCACAGTCTATTATGTGTATCAACAATGTTCAGAGCTCTCATCGTGTTTATGGACACGTGATGGTCGTGCTCTCAGTTTGCACTTTGTGTTGCTGCCAGCAGGAGTTTTTCTCAGTAGCTACTAACTCAGTAACGTTTACTGAACACTTCTGTGGTGTTCCCAAATTTAGCTCTTAGTTTTTGACGTATGTGTGTGTGTGTGTGTTTGTGTGTGTGTGTGTGTGTATGTGTGTGTGTGTGACAAAAGCAAAATATAAAATACTGCAGACTGTGTAAATGCACATATTTTAGGCCTGTTAATATCACTATTAATGTTACTGTTCCATCATGAAAGCATGAGTATATCCGACTATAATTTTATACTTATTTTATATAAAGTTGCTTGGATGTAGGTTTTTTGTTAAGGATTTTTATTTGTATTTTTTATTTTTTTTAATCATAATACATCACAACTCTGTATAACAAAATGACACATGTAGTCTCTCTATGCTACACTCATAAAAAAACATAAATATTAATAGCAACTAAACCGGAAATAAAAAATAACACTGTTTTTGTGTTAAAGTGTTAAGGATCAGTTATAATAGTCTCACATTCAGTTGTAGTCTTGTGGCGTGGCAGACAGTTTCAGCCTTCCATCTGCAGCCCTGGTGGTGTCAGGTGGTTTTGGAAGCAAGTAAAGAACATCTATGAAAACATCATTCAAACTAACTGTAGACTTACTGAAAGTACAAGGCTTTAGTGCTTTAATCAGGTCCTGTCTCAGGTTTTTATTGCTCTATGAAGATGTATAGAACCATGAAATGGCTTTGCAGTTTTAAAAAGCCTTCCCCTCTCACTATCTGCACACTGAGCTCCACGGGAGCCTCGAGAAGTGATGATGCCATTTTCCAAGAGAACTGATTGGTGGTGTTTTTAAACATGTTCATCTATTATCTAGAACATAATGTGATTCAGAGCAGCCTGGGTGTTCAGCACAAGTTGTCATGGCAATGTGAACCAGGGTTAAACCTGAAGTTACCTCACTAACCACACATCCTGCTTCGAAGTCCAGACATCTGTGGTCTGACTGGTACTGTTGGTACTGTTCTTTGTGAGTATGATGTTATCAGACCCAAACAGGACTTACATTGTAATTAGCAACAGTTTAAAGTAGTAAAGATGCATGAAGTTTGGCTCTTAGTTTGGGCCTTGTGGAGAACATTATTCTGGGACCTGGACAAAATGTTCTTGGTGACAGTGATCCATAAAAACTCATCATGATACGTGTACAAGACTGTGTGCACAGATTGGTAAAGCAGCATGAAGTAATATCCACACGTGTCTGCTCAAGTGCTCAGTAAGAAGGTAGATAAATGCAGTATATGCAGCTGCTGTCACACTCAGATAATAACATTCAGACACACACATACACACCAAGAAATATATATGTATGCGCGCACACATAAATCCATGTTTACACGATGGACATTATGAAATGTGAGTATCAACACACACACACACACACACACACACACACACACACACACAGAGGGATATAATGCATCAGTGTAAGCAGACACACAGTCACTAAAGCATATGCTTACACATATATATAGTCATAACTAGCCATGCATGTACTCACACAAGCTCCTAACTGTTCATGCACGCAGTAAAACACATATAACTCACTGGAACACACCTACGTACCCATTAGTATGTGTGCTGTCAGGAAACACACAACATGCACGCACTCACTCAGTCAGGGGCAGAAAGCCGTGACACACAGGTGCTGATGCAGCTTAATGACCAGAATAATTTAAGATAAAGCTTCATACTTACACCCCCATCACACACACACACACACACACACACACACACACACACTTTTCTCACACTCCACCACCCACAGTGCTTAGCCTCCATGCTGCCTTGGTTCACATGAATTTTTAAAGGATCGCTTTTATTACGCTTTGGTTTTATTTGTGAGCAATAACGGCATGGTGAGTAATACTCCCATCCGTCTCTGAGCAACTCTTCCAGCGGGGGAGTTTATGAGCGTGCATGCCGCAGCCCCGGCACACTCAGATATTTGCTGAATGGCAATTACGTCCTCGCACGGTTGTTGGTTTGCATCTGAAGGTGCAGCGATGATGCAGAGATCTGACAGGGAGGACGGCGTCCTGCAGTCAAACGTTGTGTTAATGTTCACACTGCGGTGCGAACTGGAGGTGTTTCCTCTCATCACCTAACAGAGGCACAGCTGGGGGAGAGTCTGGAGAGTGGACGGTATAACAGGATTGGAAAGTGTAATGCACTTTGATACAAGATCCCTGCAATGAATGATGAAGAGTTTTAATATTTAGTTTGCAGAGGAATTGATTCAGCTTGATGTTAATTTGCTGTATTGGATTCTATTGCATTGCTATATGTTGTAGATATTCAGTCGTCTCCCTCCATGTGCAGCTTGGTCGTGGAAATAAACAAACAAAAAGGTCAAGAATGCACATTTTCCTGTTTAAAAATGACCTTGACACATCATGGCATGAATTGAAAGCACACAATCAAGAGAGAATGAGGTATCCGACAGGAAAACAACACAATTTGCTGGTGTTGTACTTTTGTGGAAAACGCTGTCCTCCAGCACACCCTCCGGCCTGACCTGGAGGGCAGCACATCCTCCAGAGAAGACACATCAGACTGAAAGGAAGCTCAGGAGCGGCGCCACATGAGCATCAACAAAATGGACAACTGTCATGTAGAATCAAGATGCAAATGGTGACAGAGGTGTGAGAGTCAGCCTGCCAATACCAATATTTAAATGGCATGTTTAGATCCAGGCAGATCCCACTCCTCTGTATAATGAGAACAACATGACACATCGCCTGGAGTTGTCAGGGAGGCGCATTTTTTGATAAATTGCTCTCTCAGATTAGCGAATTATAAATTTAATTCTCTAATTAGCAGCGTTATCTCCGTCATTCCATCAATCTGTGTCCCCTCAGCGCTCTCACCGTGGCCACACCTGGCTTTAATAGAGCTCCATTCTGATCTTTGACTGAGATACATGCAGGTTTTCCTTGTACACGCGGCATTTCGTTATCTTTGACATTCAGTTGTGAAGATGTATTGCTGTCTTTCACAAGAGGAGAGGCCTAATTAAGTAATGCACAATTTAGTGTACTGAAGATGCAGAACTGGTTCCCATATTCAGAGCACACAAATGAATAACTTATGTGAATTATTCTTGGGGGGCATGACTTATCAAAACTTCCTCCCCACTAATGTCTCAGTTTACTTAAATGCCCCTCTCAGGTGAACACCTTTTCTTACAGTGATTAAACAGAAAGCTAGTGTTTTATTTTCTACAAGTACACCAGGGTCCACTAGTCAGTCACCACAATATACGTCAACGCAAACTGGGCATGCAGCTGCTGTAAGGGCAACAGGGTGCATGTATGTTCAACATAGATATGACCTATTGCACATGTACTGAACAGAGTCTTCCAAATGCACTCACATAGACTAGAGAAGAATTACAACAACAACCATGCATAGCACTGTTGCCTCGCAGCAAGAAGGTCATCGGTTCGCGTCCCGGTGGGGGCACCGGGATCTTTCTGCGTGGAGTTTGCATGTTCTCCCCGTGCAGCGTGGGTTCTCTCCAGGTTCTCCAGCTTCCTCCCACAGTCCAGAAACATGTTAAATTGTCCGTAGGTGTGAATGTGAGTGTGCTTGGTTGTGTGTCTCTAAGTGTAGCCCTGTGATAGACTGGTGACCTGTCCAGGGTGTCCCCTGCCTTCACCCTGAGTCAGCTGGGATAGACTCCAGCCCCCCATGACCCTAGTGAGGATTAAGCGGTGTATAGAAAATGGATGGATGGATGGACAACCATGCATCCATTGGTCCATTTGCATAATCAAGGCTGTAGTCTGCTACACAGACGATCGCATTGCCTTCCACATCACGCACAGAAAAATGCACGGGAATCACGTAGATGTTTCTAAAAGGCTTTGATATTGCATTTTTTGCACCGTGTAGGTGTAGGTTCCACTGCAGGCATCGGATGACACAAATGTTTACAGGAACGGCCTCATACTCTAATCTTTCACTCTCTCTGTTTCCACTGCCGTTTACAATCGGACAGTTTCCACTGCAACAATAACGAGGATGTTTCACGACAGAACTCCAACTCTACAAGCATGCAGGACGACGGTAGTTTGTTACGTTAGTCTGTATAATGAATGTTGCATCATTGGTAGAGGTGTTAGAGGGGTACACTGCTACTCGACTGCAGAAAACTGGAACTTGTTCTCCTCTCTGAGTTTAACCAATCAGTTCCAAAACCTGCATGAACACGATACCCTATAAGAGGTGCCTGCAGGAGAAACAGCTCAGTGTGATCATTCCTGAGGTTTGCAGAGCACAGTGGACAGATGTAGCGCAGGATTTCTGGAGAACTTCCCACCGTGGAAAGCCTTGACGGACAGCATGTAGCTACAGATTCAAGCAGCCCCAATGTTAGGCAGTGAACACTGGAATTTCAGCTCTTTGAATTAGAAATTACAACAGGAAAGCTTCTCAACATTTGTTTTGGCCACTATTTGCCTCTGGGCGCATGCAAAGTCGGCATTTTTGTAGTCCATACGATGGCACACTTTGTTCTGAACGTTCATGTCCACGTTGAGGTCTCTGCAGACCCTGTGGATTTAGACGGATGATAAATTTTAGGTGCAGACAGACTTGGCCTCATGCACTACTCTGCTTTGACCAAATACTGCACGTAACATAGCTCTTTCCATAATACGTCTGAAAAAAGCTGTTTGTCATGGTGAAGGACAGCCACATCCAAATGACACAAGGCAGTCACTGTAATTGCTTGACAAAGCAGCAGTGTCACATATATCATGGCTGAAAGGCGCTACAGACTCATTTCATTTACACCTGGAGCCCTGCAGTACATCTATGAGAACTGGGGGGGTGGGAGGAAGTGTCTGTCATTCACCTCCAGTGTGCCCAGCGTGTCCCTGCTGGGATTTAAAGATATTCACATATTTATAATTCAGGCCAAAGCACACTGCAACACAGTGCACACGGTAGCATTCAGCAGCCGGCCAGCCCAGAGGTGTCATACTGTACGTCAGCAGCTTCCCAGTGAATGTTCAATTACTGCGCTCAGCATCCCCTGGAGTGCTGCATGATTGCTCCTTTAAGAGAAGCTATTTGATACTGTACATTGCACAGGGAGCCAAAGGACATAGCTCATAGCAGAGAGGAACACTGGGTAAACAGGATGCAGAGCGCTTATGGAGAAGGAGAGGAGAGAAGTTAATTTACTGCTTCCAGCCTACTGCAGGACTCTCACTGCTGCATGACTGCGCCAACAGGACACAACGGCCTTTTGTTCAGTGTACGACTAAACGATGACGCTGATATTGACTGATTGTGTAAGAAACATGACTTCTGTAAAGCTAATATCATCTTAATGTTATGAATTGTATTAAAAAAAAATTGTTTTTAAAAACAGTAAAAAATCTGAATTTGAATCATAAGAAGAAACATTCTCATAAAAATCTGAATTGGACTCTCATAATTCTGACTTTGAATTCAGTGGCTTTGATCTTCACTAAAATTCAGAAATATGAAACAACTCGACTTGTATCATGTAAAGATAGCAGGTTAAAAATGGATTATAATGAGAAACAAAAAGATTTAATGGGGCCCAGAGGAATTAAGTAAGAAATGCTTGCACAAAGCAAATAATTTTGTTAAAACTCACAAAGCACCATCAAGGTATCAAACGTCCTTATTTATTACAGCACAGTGGACTCTAAACTCTCTATTGATAGATAGATAGATAGATAGATAGATAGATAGATAGATAGATAGATAGATAGATAGATAGATAGATAGATAGATAGATAGATAGATAGATAGATAGAGTCTCCATGTTCTCCCCGTGCAGCGTGGGTTCTCTCCAGGTTCTCCGGCTTCCTCCCACACAGTCCAAAAACATGTTGAGGTTAATTGGTGATTCTAAATTGTCCGTAGGTGTGAATGTGAGTGTGTTTGGTTGTCTGTCTCTAAGTGTAGCTCTGTGATAGACTGGTGACCTGTCCAGGTGAACCTGTCTTCACCCTGAGTCAGCTGGGATAGACTCCAGCCCCCCATGACCCTAGTGAGGATTGAGCGGTGTATAGATAATGGATGGATGGATGATAGACATTCTTTGTTTGTCAAATAACATGAAACTACATGAACTCCACGCTACAAATCGTGCTAACTGTCAACCACTAAACGACAATAACTTGTGAATGACGTTATATTTGAATGTTGACTGTTGTCAAATCCTTGGGACGACATTGTTCGCACTCCGCCTCTGTCATTTCATCATTATATGAGGAAAGAAAGAAAAAACAATCTGAAATCTTACAAACCATTGAGTTTAAGGTGTTTAATTCTTTGTGAAAACGAACCCTCAGGCAGCAGCGACGCGCCCACTGCTGATGAAGGAACAAAGCATCACGAGCAGGGAGGATTTCTGAAGCTAATGCTGCAGAAAAAAACCTCCAAGATTCCCATTTCAGTGCAAAAAAATTAAGGTTCTCTGACCTGATCCTGAGCAGAAACACTCACACACATAAAACGGTGCTGTGCTGCTCGTTGCCTCAGGGAAACATCGTGTTTGAAAATGTAATCATGTCCCTCCAACAACTAAGGTACATTCATAAATAAATAAATACAGACTTCACCTGTAAAAAAAAAAAAAAGATCACTTCTGCGAGGTAATAGTCTAAACATGAGATTGTATTTCTTCCTGATTGAATATCTAGACAATTTATGATACAAAAAGGATTATTTTAGCTTTTAAGGTGAGTAAATTCATTCAAGCTTCATCTAAATCTGGAGACACCGTTGAGGGCACGGCCTTATCGTCAGTGATGCAGAGAGCACAAATTAAAATAGGCACCAACAGAACGCAGTTTAAAAGAGTTAGAAAGACACGTTCATCCTTTCTTTTTCATTTTTGATTATGTTTTGTAACTTCAGCTGTGTTAAATCACATTTTAAAGTGTATTTAGTGCAGTAATGTTGAGCTTTTATCCTCTGTGGTGCACTAAGTAGCAGCACACAGAGAATCCACGGACTCTTTCTCAGAGCTGTAAACTGGAAGGAGATCGTTTCAAGAGACGGCAAATGGAACATCTGCACATCGGAGGTTAACTACAGAATGATCACTTACAGCCCTCCTGACTTTCTTTTCCTCCAAACACCCAGAACTTTGAAGAATGAACTAATGAGCTTCAAAATGTGAAATGAATCAACTCTAACATCAACTGGAGTTTGTCCTCAAAATCTGGACTCATTATTTCAGGTCGTCAGGACCAGCATCGAAGGAGAACACCTCACTTTTTCCTTTCACAGCCATAAAAGAGAGACTTTTATTCTAACCACATACAATCTTCAGTCTTAATGTTCTTATTGTTGAACGTGTATGTATGTGTTCTTAGTTATTTGCTGTCATATATCCTGAAATCCCACAGTTTCTATGCATGTTTACACTTTTTATATTATCTTAGGAACTGTATGAGATAAAAAAAAAACAAAATGATAATAATAATAAAATTATACATCCTGTTCCGTGGGATTTGAGAACTGGAATCATATTTAACAACTGGATTTGTACATTTAAGAAATGATCTCAAGTAAAGATCTAAAGTTGTTTGACCTCTGACCTCTCATGAACAGTGAAGCTTAACACCACCTCTTGGGATGAACACATCCATGATTGGCCGAATGCTGATTTAAATTTGTCTCCAAAAATTTTCCGTATAAAAGAAAGTCACTGGGCTGAAGCTACATCTATCTTCTTATGTTAGTTCAGACAGGACACTTTGTCAGATTTTAACCATTTGTTTGAGATCACATACATTTAGTTTGGCGGTGACTCTGCTCGAGTGATGCTCTGGAACAATCTGAGCCAGCATTACACAGACAGTCCCAGAGATCACAACCCCCC
>NW_007577776.1:945518-947868 GCF_000690725.1 Stegastes partitus
TGGTTGGCTTCATTTTTCAGGGCCGGTTGCTACGTCCATCTTTTACACAGTCTATGATTGGAACTAACGCAAAGCTCTATCTTTTGCAAATCAACAATTCAGACGTTTTCTTTGAAACTGTGAGTTTTGACTCTTAATGCATTTGTTTAACTCCTGTCTGCTCAGCACAGACCTCCACAGTGACTCGTCCTGCTGCAGTCTGTCCACCTGCCACTGATGTCGCATGTCGATCCTGCAGCTTCAATGTAAAAGTGTTACTGTCTTTCTGCTGAACGGGTGAATTTAGAAATTACAACTGGATTCCCAATTCCAGTCTAAGTCTACATTGATCACAGTTTTACCAACGGCTTCCAGTGACGATCACAGTCAGTTAGTTAGTTTACCTGCTTTCATTCATTCACTGTCTGTTGTTTTTTTGTTTTTTTTTTACTTCGTTTTTGTCGTATTCTTTGTTGGTTGTATTAGTTCGTGTTAGTATGAGTTCATGACTTTTGATTATAAGACTGATCAATACTAGTAGATCTGATAAATCGTTAATATTCAATCTGAAGTGCTAGTAATCAGTTTCCAGATTATATTCTGGTAAATGAGTGCGATTTTAATCATGATGCGTAGTTTACCTTAAAAAAGTGACGTTACACTACAACTCCCATGATGCATCGAAGCATACAAAAACATGACACTTAGGAGTTTAACAACAAAAATGTTGCCATTAAAACACATCAAAGCTGCATTTTTGGATCCTATTTCCATCACAGCATCAACTGATGTATTCTCTGTCATTAGGTCTTCATTCTGGAGCTTCAGTTAGGACTTCTGTGTAACTTCTTGTTTTTTGTCAGTTAATTCTTATTGACTGCTTCAATATCTTTGTCAAGAGTCAGGAGAAAAGAATGATGTAAATGAGTGACTAAAGTAAGCATGTTAGAATACTAATAAAAGATGATAATAATTTGATCAATAACGCTTTTGATTTATCTCCTGAACTCCTTCAATATTCTGTCAGCATGACTTTTTACAGCCAGATACATCACAAGGAGTTCCTTGTTTGCCTTTAAAAGTAAATAAAATTGTATATTTACGGTTTATGTAATCTGGAACATATTCAATACAGCAGCAATAAAACCAAAGAAATGTTCTCACAGTGTGAAAGAATGATTGAGAAAGGGACAGCTTGGGCTGAAGTCAAAAGGAGAGAAAGCTCCTGAGCAGAGAAGACCTTCTGAAAGAAAATAGTGATAATAAAGCTGATTGAGTCTTCACACACCAGCGGGCAGCTGAGGCCGGTCTCTTGAGAGAGAGTCTCTGAAACGGTAAAAGGACGAACGGCAGAAGAAAGAAGGGGAGGAGGGTGACATCATTTGTGAACCTGTCAGGGCGATCACATCACCAAACTCTGTGACCTTTGAGAGTGAGCCTTAAAGAGTAAAGCTTGAGCTGTTTCCCCTCCGTCCTGGTGATGGACGGCTGTCTAATCTGCTCACAGATGACTCACTCAGCCTCAGGTACAAGGCCCACTTTGGTGATTTGTGTTGGATTTCTTAGTAAAACATGTCAGCCTATCATTTATCACTAAGTTTGTCGCAAAGCCAATTTGTGATTTCTTGATCACACATTTAAATCCGGCTCAGAACGCGATGGCGTGCTCAGACAGGTTTATTTAACCGGATGTGCAGCGTCCCTTTAAATGAGTTCGGTTGAACTGACTCCCACTGAATCAGTTTAAACACAACAATAAACGTGTCAGTATCTGAGCTCATTAATATTTAAAGCCTCTTTCATCAGTACTTTCACGTTTTGCATCTTGCCATCATCTTACATCATGAGTGTGGTTCGGGGTGTTTGTGAACGTCACCGGGGATCAAACTGTTTGAATCTGTGCACCGCTTTGAATTTTTAGGCAAACACAAAACCTGCAGGGAAGCTGTTACACTGCAGTACAACCGATGCTTTGTGAAGCGCACACATCCGTTTGTGATGAAATTTTGTTATGTATTCTTTTAGTTCATCTTTTACAACGGGCTCCCGCTACCATCCTCACAGATAACCATCTCCTGGAATTTCCAGAATTTTTTATTTTATTTATTTTTTAAACAAACTGAGAAAAGCTTTTTGTTCTTGCCTTAGTTTTACATTAAAGCATCGAGTGAAAATGATAAAACAATAAATCTTTGAAACCTGACAGAAGTGAGTGTTGACCCCATAGATATGTATAATAAAGGCGAGATGTCTGAAGGCAAACGGCATCACAGGCGGCCATCTTGCCACGGGGCAGCTCTCTGGTGGAACCTGTGGTACATGAAGGAAGGTGGACACGGTTTGGTTTCTTACAAACGTCATTAACGTGGCT
>NW_007577776.1:949998-956463 GCF_000690725.1 Stegastes partitus
AAGTTACGGTTATTTAAAAAGTACATGCAACACTACAACACAATGTTATGGGTGAGCGAGCGTACCATGGCAAGATGGCCGCCAGTGTGGCCGTGCGATTCCATTGGCCAGCAGTGTATTATGTATATCTATGCCTGACCTAATCTGAAAAACTCTACATTATGGTCCATTTGCGACTCTTGTGTTTACAAAATCAAACAAATCAGAAAAGCGTTCTGATCCAACCACCTCAGAATAAATTCATATTTTATGAACAATAACTTTCATGGAGTCGTGGTAAATGTCACGGGTGGCTCAAGTTTAGCGCTTTTTTAAATTCATGTTACTTTTTCTTTGATAGAAACAAGTTATAGCCACTAAATTTTAAGCTGCATGTTGACACCAGGCTCCTGTTTGAGCTGTGATGCCTTCTTTGTCCAAAAACAATGTTGGAGACATATTTTGACTTATGAAGTTATGAGGGGGGGGAAAGGTTTGACCACACTCAGAACTGGGGATGTGAATCCACAAAAGTGTAGACAAAAGCACAATAAAACAATAAAAATCAGCAGCTGTTACAAGTTATGATGATTGCACAATAACCTGCAGGTCCAGCAATCTTCATAAGAGGCAACTGTTTCCTGTGATCATTTTTAATAGTCTGCATAACTCTCCATTATGACAACCTTTTCCTCATCGGTCCATTTTCTTTTATGTGGACAGTCTCGGAGCCTGACGGAGACAAGCTGGTGAACCAAAAAACAGCTGATAACCTCCGTTACTTTACCTCTTAATTGGGGTTTTTGCAGGTGTAGTTGGGGTCTCGGCTTCGTAGGTCATCCCTCTCCTACAGAAAGTGAAATGACTTGTGTAGCTTCTGTTTAGCTCTTATTTTTTTTGTACTTCTGTCTTAAAAGCTGCCTCTTGAATGTTTAAAGACAAAACACAGACTTTTGATGATGAAAACCAACAGCAAAGATAAGAGTGAGAAGTTGAAGAATGCAGCTGCGATGCTGACATGTAAGGTCGAATGACGATCTGAGGTGTTTCTAAATCTACGTCGAACCAAATCCACAACAAATTCTAACACGGACGAGGACAAGGTTTGCCATGTCGTCAAATGGAAGAGAAAATAAGAGTATGACATGATATATTTAATCAGGATCATTAAAGGCGGAGATGAGAAAAGGTTTCAGCAGCTTCACCGTAGTTTTGTTATGAAAGTTAAAGCCCGGGATAATAATGTAAGACAGCAGCAATAATAATCCTACACACAGTTAAGACCTCCCCCCTGTGAAGAACAGTTGTAAAACAACTTTAACACAACTAATTAGGCATTCCTTGTATTCCACCGTTGCTCTCAAGTGACGGATTGTGTAAAAATCTCTTTGTCTCTGCTCGCTCAGAGGTCAGCTGTATCCAGGGGCTTTTTGTTTTCCACCTTCCTACTATCAGCGCAAGATTTCATCCTCTTGCAAGACCAAACAAAAACAAAACACCGACGACAAGGATTTTAATGTTTGCTAAAGCAGCAACAACACGCTCAGCAGAGGCAGTAATGGCCGCGGATAACAAATTCTTATCGTGTCTCCGCCATCTGCTCTGAATAAACGAAGCGGAGGTCTGCCTGCGACGCTTCAGCCTTTCATTCCTCAAATCTGTCGGCGCCAGCTGGCACAGCGTTTAGGTGTGCGCGGAGAACGAGCCGCCAACCTGGCATTTTCAAGGTCACCCAGCACACCTAATTAACAAGAACACAAAACAAATGCCTCGTTTTGGTTTCTGATGTAATTCCAGCTCTGTTTAACGTGTACAGGACAGAATCCAACCGGCAGTCAGGTGGCGATGACGAGACGGACTCAGGAGAGACAAGGGGGGGAGAACAGAGGTTAGCGCAGTACTTGGTATTCAACGAGGATTAAAGGGAGCTAATGCTGACCTTTAAAAGTCAAAAACACTTCGGTTATGAGTCATTGTGCTCTTTTTCTTTATGTGGTTTCGAGGCCTTGATGTCTATTTTAGTGGAATAAACCAGAAGTTGGGATGGAGGCTGCAGGTCTGAGACGCCACAGGAAGCGTTTAACGTCTTTGAAATGACCTCTGAAGACACACAGCGGTCAGGAGCTCATGTGGTTACACGAACGGATGCACATTCACTCTAACTGACTTTCACCGAAAAAAGAGAAATTGTGTCTTTAGGTTTTGTCAATAAAGTGATAACAACAATAGGTTTAGTGCTCCAGCACAGTGTTGTGTTTATAGTGTGTTTAGTTAGTTTGAGTGTTTCACTCTGTTTTTATGCACTGTCCACCTGTTGATTTTACATGTTCTCTTTTGTTTTTATTTCTTTATTTTATTTTTAGCTGCCTAGTTCTTTGATGTGATGTCATTTTTTAATTTGTTTTAATTCTTCCTAATTTTTATGTCTTAAGACGTCCTTCATCGTCTTTGTATTGCATGATTTACTGCCAAAGCACCTTGTGAATGCTGTTATTATTGTTATTGCTATTGTTATTATATACCAACCAAAATGAAATTGTTTGTTCCAGGAGCATTAAGGTTGACAAGAAGATCCCACAGAATCCCACATTAAAAGCCACAAATAAACCAGACGGACTCTGCTTTCTAGTGATTTGATCCTTGTGAGCTGCACAAATTAAAAATGATATTGGGGCTCAACAAAAAAAATCTGTGCTATAGTTTGCATCAAATGTATGAGTTATGACAACTTCTAGTGACACGATGTTCAACCAGTGAGTTAGAGCAACGAGCCTCTTCTCTGCCATTAAAACTGTTGTCTGACTTAACTGTGCGAAATTGTCCAGTACAACAGGGGATGCTTCAGTGTGAGCTTTCCCTTTGACAAAACATGAAAATAATCATGTTGGTGATCATTCATAACTCGGTTTGTCCTTTACACTCATGCAGCACCTCATTAGAAACACCTGCGCACTAGATCATGCCTGGAGTTATCCAGCATCTGAGGACTCAGTGTTCAACAACAACAACGTGGTCTCAGTGTTTTCGTTAGCCATGGCCTGATCGTTGGTGTTTGGCTGGTTTTAGTGATTCTCTAGAGTTGAGTTTGTGCAAAACCCAAAAAGTCCTGCAATGAGCAGCTATTCTGCAGACTGACCTCTCTCATTAACGGGGCTTCTCGGAGGGCAGACTGGTCGGAGCTGGCAGAAAGGCTACAGGAACTCAGATAACTGCTTTCTATAAATGTGCTGAGCAGAAAAGCAGCTCAGACTCACAGCAACCTCGAGGTGGATGAACTCCAACGGCAGAAGACCAGAAAAGCGAGGCAGCAGTGGACACAGGCTCACCAACAGCTGACATTTAAAGATAGAAAACGTAGCCGGGTCTGATGAATCTCCATTTCTGCTGAGGTTGCAAATGGTAGGTCAGAATTAGTAGCATGAATCCATAGAGACAGCCTGCCTGGAGTCCACAGTTCATCCTGCTGCTGGCGTTGCAGTGGTGTGGGGAATGGTTTCTTCTACGTTGGCTTCTTCCTGCTGGGTGACAACTCTTTCCATAAGCTTGACAATGAACTAGAACACCTTTGGAATGTGAGGAAACTGGAGATTGGAA
The DNA here is from genome assembly GCF_000690725.1 of Stegastes partitus. NCBI lineage: Eukaryota > Metazoa > Chordata > Actinopteri > Pomacentridae > Stegastes > Stegastes partitus. The sequence continues at coordinate 953,572 of NW_007577776.1, forward strand.
AGATGAAAGTGCTGTAAAACTTCAGAAATGATGTGATGAATCAACATGGAGCAGAATCTCAGGGGAGTTTTCCAAAGCCGCATAAATGCCACGACCAGTTTAGCAGTTTATGTCTAATGTGGCTGCAAATGCCACTAGTCAGTCAGTTAAAATAAATCAGTGTATTGGGAGGGATGAGCGTGCACCCTGACATCAATGTCAACACTGAAAAACCACTACGTGACAAATAAAAGCACAGCTGCTGCTGGTGTCGCTGTTCTTGTTCACTGCTCCCCACTGACCAATGAGTCAAAATCCTCCAGGTTTTATTCAGGCCTTTCCTAGCACCTCCTTCCTTGTAAACATCTTTTAGGATTTTTTTTTTTTTTCTTCCCTCCGTCTCTGCCTGCAGTCACATTTTCTAATCAGGCTCTCCAAAGCGACGGTATGCTGCGACAGGATTGGTGCTCCTGTGTTTTTTATTCCGTCCTGCTGCCGCTGCCAGCTTCTGTTAGGACGAAAGAGTGGACACAGCAGGACGGGGTGGGGGGAGGGAAGGAGGAGGTGGGCGCACACAAACCGACCCGATCAAGACCTTTACCTTCATTTCATTCTCCTCTCACCTCAGCTCTAAACTTTGTCTGGATTCTAAATTCAAACCAGGTCACAAAGTGGAAATCTAAACCACAAAAAACTGACCTAATCACAAATGGTGAAATAATCTCTGGTGCTCAACAGTCCAGGAAAAGAGCAAAAATGTACACTTGGACAGTGTCATGTTCAATAAAATACACACACAAAAAAGAAAAACACATCTCCCCACGGGCTGCAGGGTGGCGCAGTTGGTAACACTGTTGCTTTGCAGCAAGAAGGTCGCCGGTTCGCGTCCCGGTGGGGGAACCGGAATCTTTCTGCGTGGGGTCTCCATGTTCTCCCCGTGCAGCATGGGTTCTGTCCGGGTTCTCCAGCTTCCTCCCACACAGTCCAAAAACATGTTGAGGTTAATTGGTGATTCTAAATTGTCCGTAGGTGTGAATGTGAGTGTGCTTGGTTGTCTGTCTCTAAGTGTAGCCCTGTGATAGACTGGTGACCTGTCCAGGGTGTCCCCTGCCTTCACCTTGAGTCGGCTGGGATAGGCTCCAGCCCTCCCAGCGATCCTAATGAGGAGTAAGTGGTGTATAGATAATGCATGGATGGACATCTCCCCACACATGATCCGTAATAACATGGACACTATAACAAGGACGTAAATGTTTTCACTGGACAAGAAACAATCAGGACTGACAGGACATTAACACCTCGACGCCTCTGGCAGATGGGAGAGGAGGACGTTTTGTTCAAGAAAGAGGGACCAAGGCAGCCTATGTGGCCGAGAGTACATCCCAAATTAAACACTCTGTTCATTTCTGTCACCTGAAATAAAAGCGTATTTCGCGTGCGTCGACCAAAGTGCAGCAAAAACACGTCATGTTTCTGACACGTTGTGAAACTCGCTCTCCACTTATTTGAACCTGGTCTCACTCCCAAGTCGTCACAAACCACTGCTTCGTCAGCGAGGTGTGTGACAAAGCAAGATGAATTATTAAGATATGTTGATCCTAAAGCCAGATACTAATGTCATGAAGGCAGCTCTCCCAACCAACTCTGATGTGAAACTTCTAGCTGCGAGGCAACAGTGCTCCTCTTCTTTATGTTTTGCGTTAATTATTCTTAGCATAGGTTGCATATCAACTGTGATGGAAACAGTTTACTCAAGCACTGTCCGTTACTACAGTTTTGATGGACTTGAGAACTTCTATTTTACGTTCTTCTATACTTCCACTCCACTACATTCCAGGAGGAAACGTTGGACTTTCTACGAAACCACATTTATTTGTCGACAGAGAAGAACGGATCATATAAAAACCTTTCAAAACACAGCTAAAGATTAGGTCAGCAACTTCCAAACTTTTTGGCCTCTTCCAAAACACAGTGACATTTCAGACATCAATAAGTTTGAACAGCTCCACGAATTAGCGATTTTTTTTTCTTTTTTAATCTTCTCACATTTCAAAAAGTGTTCCAAAGATATAATATCTTACCAAAAAACAAAGAGTAGAGAAAAGCTAAAAACAAGTATGTGTCTCAGAACCTCTTATTTTCGTCTTTCTTCTTCCATTAATCATGTCTGGAGGCCTCAGATTCATCTGCAGCTCCTGGATATAAAAGCGGATCTAAACTAGTCCAGACTAACTCAGCCTGCAGCAGCTTCAGCAGAATCACGTCGCTGATACTCTGAAATACTTTCACTTAAGTAAGATTTTTCCTGCACAACTTTTACTTGAAATTGAGTATTTTTAATTTGCTGTATCATTACTTTTTCTTCAGTGAAAGATCTGAACACTTTTCCACCACAACTGATGTACTCAAGGAAGATTTTGAACATGTGAAGCATTAAACCTGCAGATCATCACCATGTTAGCATCCGGTTGGCCAAAATTACCTCAAAGAACCTGTGTCCCAAAGTGCAGAGCTGCCAGCATGGCTCTAGACTCTTAACTGGATTTATAGTTGACGTAAGAGGTTAATTATGATTTATAGTTTCAGCCGCTGATATCACCTCTGCACTGCTGGACGTGTAATTAGGTTGCATTGTGCTTTATAATCCCTAAAGTAACTGTGTTTACATTCTTTCATTTACTCTGTGGTCTGGAGCAACAATGAGCGAAACACAAAGATTAACCTTGGAGCATTTGCTCATAGACACACCAGAGCCCCTTAACACAGAAATGTAAATCCAGGTTTAGTCTTTGCGTGGGCTCCTGAATCTGAATATATAATGAGTTGATAAAATGGAGGCATTTTTAAAGTCGCTGCCAGTTGAGGTCTGATAATTGGTTCGTTTTCTCCCAGATCATCAAATTTTAAACATTT
>NW_007577776.1:957722-981655 GCF_000690725.1 Stegastes partitus
ACTTGCTGATTGAATAATCCTGAAGAAACGTTCTCTCATCTACTGTGTATGTGCAGCAACATGACAATAAACTTGATTTCATTTCATTTTTTGTCTCTGTTTAACTATTATTGGCACTGACTGTGTTATAAATGCATTTCCATACATGCCCTCTGGTGTTCATTTTCAGCGCGGTATCACCAGTTAACCTCAACGTGTTTCTGGACTCTGGGAGGAAGCCAGAGAACCCAGAGAGAACCCACGCTGCACGGGGAGAACATGGAGACTCCACACAGAAAGATCCTGGGTGTCCTCACCCGGACGCGAACCAGTGACCTTCTAGCTGCGAGGCAACGGTGCTAACCACGGAGCCACCCTGCAGCCATTTAGTTCAAATGAATAATTAAATAAATCTTCTGAAGCAGTGAACACACTGAATTTAATTCAGTTCAGTTTTATTTATACAGCACAAATTCACAACAGGTCATCTCGTAGCACCTCACATAGTAAAGTGAAGACTGTACGAGTTTTAAACAGAGAACCCAACAATCCAAAGCTGCATTTAGATTCCCTTTGAGCGAGCAGTGGGCCAAGGTGTAAAGGAATAAAAAAAAAAAACAACTTTTAGTTTTCAGGGAGGAAAAAAGGAAAAAAATTCAGAGAGAACCAGGCTCAGGGAAGGCAGGTGTCTGCCTCGGCCGGTTGGGGTGAGATAATAAGTAAAACAACGAAACATGTTTACAAATTAGAAAGTGATCAGACATGTAATAAGAGAAAACTAATGTCAGGAAAGAATGTTTTGTGTTGAGCCTAAACCATCTGAATAAACAATCAGAGCGATGAGAGACATTAAAAGAGCTTCTGCTGCTGCTGCATTCATATCACCATTTGTTTCTGTCCCCCAGTGACTCACTCCAGTGTCCAGATGACAGACTGAAATTAGCCATGTGCATGTATGTGAGTTTGTCCACGGGCAAAATCAAATTAGCAGCCTCCGGTAGAGAGGGATGTGTGTTCCATAAAACTCCTGCAGTCCTGAAGTTAAAATTATAATGCTAATTGCCTGAGCTCTTCTGTCAATAACAATGCCATCTGGAGAGGACTGAAGGGGGGTGATAAAGTTGGGATAGCCTAAATTGCAGCTTGTTGCCAGAGGCGAAAAAAACCCACCAAAAAAACAGAACTGCAGCAAAAAAAAAAAAAAAAGAACCCAAATGAGTTCAGAAACACAGTGTTCCTCCCAATGATCAAAGTGACAATGCAGGGGCAACTTGTTACAGGCTGGAACGTTGCACTGCATCCCGACTGCTCAATAAGAGAAACACAGCTTCATGAAAAGGTTTTGAACTCCAAACATTAACACTGAAGCGGTGCAGAAAGCACTTTGGAGAGGGTGCAGCTACAGGCCGTGTATAAAAAACATTAAAAAGATGCTTGTAGCCAATATGACACCACCTATTTGTGGATTTATGAGTAAAAGGTAAAAAAAATACCCTGTTTTGTCTATTTTACTCTTAATAGGACACTAATTTATGTAATGAACATTACACTGTGTTGAAAGAGACTGGAAACGTGTGACTGAAACTATAAACTCATTAGCAAAGGATGTGCTGAGGTAACAAATCAAGTGAGAAGTAGAGTCTTTTTTTTTATAGGCTTCTGACTTGTTCAATCTGAGGAGTCGCCCCCTGCTGGCTGAGACAGAAAAATGCTGACTTCACTTTTCAGAAACACTCATTTAATTTGTCTTTCTGAAAAACATAATAAGCTCATATAAATGGGTTTAATTCATCTTTCCATACCAGCATTCAAGAAAGCTCCAACTTTCATGAAACGTTCATCCTCCTTTGTATCCATAATTCCCATCTGCACCAAACTTTCTTCCTGCCTTCTGTCCTGCTGTCACTGCAGACATGTATGAAGTGGCTCGAGCTCGTCGACTTTCCCCTTTTATGAAGCTGGTGAAATCTGGAGATATTTGCACAAGCGCGCTGTTGAATAAGGTTTTGTTTCAATATGAATGAAATTTTCTTACCTCTGGGACAGAACCTGGAAGTTCTGTCTCTCTGCCTGTCTTTATTTTTATTACTTTTACTTGCTTCCTGCCTTCCTCCCTCTTTTGCGACTTTCTCAGTGTTTTTTGTAGGCTGCATGTTTCTCTGAGCGCCTGATAATAAAGCTTGAGTTAAAGAGGAAACATGAGAAAATCAAGGAAACACCCTTTTGTCTCCACACATTTATCTGCACCACGGTGACATGAGGAGGGCATGAGGGCAGGCGTGGAGTTTAAACAGCTTGTTCAGTCTGTTTAGTTCCATTTTAACATTTTTAGTTCAGAACGAGTCACAGCGTATTATTTATTGACTTATATTCCTTTTGTGCAGTCTTACATGCACTTTAAGATGATTATTTCTTGTCCATACTGAAGGTTTTCACCCTAAAAATGTCATAATTTGCTTCATGAGAACTTGCTTTTCAGTGAGACTATGAAAGAGTGTGTGCAGACAACAAGTCCTGTATTAGGATGGCATCACTGCAGGGGGAGACATTACACAGTAAAACAGAGGCAGGACACACAAAACCAACTCTGTCTCATTTCTCCTTCCTTCCTTTCAAATCAGAGACATTTTCTGTCGCCTCCAGCCATCCAGCCGCGAGCACTTCACTTTAATTCAGCCAACAAACAACACAACAGTCAGAACAAAACTGTAAGAAAACATTAGACAGCAACGCCAGAGATTAAACTCAATTGTGTGGTGATCACATAGAGGTGTACAGAAATCAGTCACAAACATTTGCTCGGGAAAGCCCACACTTACTGTACAAATGCACACACACATCAGAAAACCAAGCGTGCCCTCTCCTGGGACAGATGAAGATCAACTCTGATCATTATCTGACTTCATTGTGACACAGTTGCTTTTGTGTGGCTTAAGAGTGTATCGATTCGCAGATTATATCAACCTTGAAACGTATATTCTGTCTGCGTGAGAGGTTGGGAAGTTTTTTTTTCTAACGCTTCAGTCCTGAAATCATTTGTGCAGCTTAGAGGAATAAAAGGAAATAACAGCCGCACTCCCACGGGAGCTTTTGGTGTGTTTTTAATCTAAATGGATCTGTTCAAAGGCAGAAATTATTTCATTGCTGTGGATACTCCTCAAGAGATCGAGCCAGCGCTGGCATGATGAGGAGACGGATGGAGAAGATGAAAAATAGATCAGTTAACAAAGTTTCTTGAGTCATGGAAGGGTTCTCTCACTGGGAAAAAAAAAAACCAAAAAACTGTAGAGAAGATTTAATGCATCTAGAATGATTGAGGTGATTTTGTTTTGAGTCCGCCGGCAGAAATACGATTAAAAAGAAAATGAAAAAGCTGAAAAAAGTATTTTGAACCTTTCTTGTGTGGTGTAACACTGGCAAAGGCATTCAATACCATAATACCATTTCTTGTTTTGTAGTTTTGTTTTTTGGGTTTTTTTTTCAAAGCGTTTGTTGTCATATGCACATCTATCCACAATGAATGCCAAACATTAGAAATCTATGTACAAAATGGATAAAAAGATTAATAAAATAAATAAAAAGAAAAATGTACTTGTCATACAAGCTACACACTTCAAGCTGTTACCTTGTCTGTACGATTTTACACACATAATTAGCCAGCATATATTATTTACATAAAGTACTGATGATATTGTGCCGCCACGTTTCCACGGTGATGGCAGGAACAGATGTAAGCTGGTATCATTAATAAAGTGAATCACTGATGAATCACCCTCGTGCCTGAATCATGCATCAGTAACAGCCTTCTCTCTCTCTCTGTGTGATCCATGATGATAAAGACACGTAAAAATAGAAATGACAAACGAAATCAAACGACAACATATCAAACCACGTATCCAGAAGAGATCGTATCTTATTAAGTCTTATTCAGCTTCCCCTGACTCCCCCGCAGCACAAACCCTGGATTCACTTGCTAGTAACATTCAGCAATTTCTTTCCAGCCATTCTTGATGGTTTTGTTTCTGTATGCTGTTGAATCTTTTTTGGTTATTAGATATCTGAATTCTTCAAATGTTTCTTATTCTAAGTGCTGCATCGTCGCTGTTAAAATTGGTGATTTATCTTTATCCCTTTTTTTTAATATTCAGTCCGTGGCAGCGCTGCTGTTTGTGGTGGTGGATCCATCTTGACCTCTCGGGCTGCTTAGAAGTCGAGCACTTCAACCGATATAAAATTAGTCTAATTGTGTGAACTGACCTTTACAAAACTGCGACTTTAAATCTCACCTCTAGTTGCTGCTCAGTCGTCTCCATTCAGCTTCTGTTTCCCCATGCGATTATTTTCAAATCTTGCGGTGTGTGCACGTGTGAGATTTAAGAACGTGTGAAGTTTCTCCTCATGACACCTGAAAAGGAAAATCTTTCACTGGTTTTGAAACTCCAGGGGCCTCATGTACAAAGACTGGCGTGGATTTCATACTGAAACCTGGTGTACGCTTCAATCCAGAAAACTGCGTCTGCACAAAAAAATCCAGATGAACCAAAGTGAGCGTACGCCGGCATCCAAGCACATTTCCTTTGTACTCAGCGTGGAATTGACCGCACATGCTGGAGTACCAGACTCCTCCCTCTCCACGCTCCCAATTTAAATATGCAAATTAGTATAAACAGGGCCGACAGGTGGGATTCCCCTCTCTGTATGATCAGACAACAGTAACAAGCCATGAGTAAGAAAGGCAAGAAGAGGAACTTCACAGAATGTGAGTTGGAGATGTTCGTCAACGAAGTCGAGGCCCAGACAAATGTTCTTTTTGCCACGTTGTCTTCTGGCATCAACAGAAAATGCAAGAGGAGTGAGTGTGAGAGTGTGTGTGTGAGGCGGTGAATGCTCTGGTCAGAGTAGCGCACACTCACTGAGGTGAAAAAGTAGTGGTCGGACATCAAGATGAACGTCAAGAGGAAGACTGTTGCCCATCGCCAAAGCGTGGCCAAAATGGGGGAGAGGAGAGGATAAACTCACCCCGTCTGAGCAGAGAGTCGCCGCTATTGTGGGTGACACTGCTGTCACAAGGGTGGTGGGAGCACAGGTAGGTCACTCAGTTCACCCCCAAGGTAAATATTTATTGTGTAACTCACAAATTGTTCATTATATGGGTCATACAATAATCTGCCCACAGCCAAACAAGATACAGGTTCTTGCGTAATCATGCCAGGATATCAAAGAGGAAATCAAAACTTTGTCTCATGTCAAATTACTCAATTTATTATTTTCCAACAGACAATGAGGCAGGAGAAGACTGTGAGATGCAGTCCCAGCCTCGTATCACAGACCCGTGGGATTCCTCCAGCCTCCCCAGCATCAGCCGATCATCACCGGCCGTGTCGTCACCTGTGCTGTGCTGGAGTCACAAGACCACATCTTGAGGGCAATCGGCGACATCAATAAGCGCCTGGACCGATTAACTAACTTTAACCACTGGCGAGTCATGATGCTGAGCCAAAAAGTCCTCTTGGTCTCTGGAAGCCCGTTCTCTTGGCACTGCTCCACTGGCAACATCCTCCAACAGTACCAAAGCTGCCATTGTTGTTAACGGGATCTTCTGCACCGTTTTACGCAGACTTTAATATCCACTCATCTGATTGCAAACACCTGGGTGTGTTCATTGTTCATCTCTGATGTGCACATCACTTTGAGGAAGGACCTTTTTCAAATTAACAGTTTCCCAGCATCACCTCTAAGTGTCGCCAACGGCTTGAAAGCAATAGAAACGTGCATAAATGAGGCCCCAGGAGTGTGAGCCCTAAACACACCTTCCATAGAGGCCGGTGCTGTCATTGTCTTTTGGTTGTTAATTTGCTTTAGTAGATTTCTGAGATTACCAGATTATGTTGGTGCAGGTTTTGTTCACACTTTTCTTTGATTTAGCAACACCCACAGACTCTGTTTCTCTTTGCAGTTTTGTTTGTTAATTATATAAGTGAGCAGTAAATAACTTGACCACTGTTGTTGCTTCCCTGTACCCGAGCAGAGCTGGGACATGGCCCCTAAAATAAAACTCACCTTCACAGAGACATGATGGCAAACATTTTAAGCATTCCTCACCTCAGCATACAGTGAACCTCTGACCCTGGCAGTGTTCGTGCCTTGCTCTTTTCTCTGTCATCAGCTGCCCAGGAACATATGAACTGTGAGTCAGCAGATGCTCTGGGAGGCTTCATATTCACGTCTCCTCAACCCCCAGACCCAGGACCAGCCGTCTCCAGAGTGTCCCGTTATTCCCTGACAGCTGTAAGGCGTGAGGCCGGCTTCTGTTTGCTGCTGAAATGGCAGCAACTGTGTTCAGATTATTTTATGACGTAGCTGCTGTTTTCTGATCAGGTCTGCACCTGAGCCGGGAGCAAAGCTCACAGAGGACGGCTCAGAGGGCCCTAAACAAATGTGTAGAACGAAATCTGTCTCCGAGACATGCAGCACAGTTCTCATGTTCACTAATGCTGACATCAACGTGACAAAGTTAAGATGTGAGAATCACAAGCTAACCCTTACATGCTGTTCATACTTTAATTTACATTTTTTTATCATCCCTGTCAAGCATTCCCTCATCATAAGTGTCTATACCACACCGTTAAAGTTCTTTCTACTCAACAGTTTGAGTAAATACTGCTGTGAAAAGTTCATTTTGTTGCATTACTTCAACAGTATGTGGAGCCTGTTGGAGACAGTCATTGGGTTCTGATTGGCTCACAACTCAGGACAAGTCTGGGCTGGACTGTTGGAGGAAGTTTGGCCATTTTCTCATTTTCACAGAGCAACTTAAGGTCTCTGCACTTTGCATGCTTCTTGGACACCCTTCTGGCTGCATTTTTCCGTTTTTCATACGTTTGGACCCTTTCAGAGGACCCGGCAATAAAGTGGATCCATGTTCTGTCTGAACCAGGTAAGTTGTTTTCTCCATTCAAGCACCACTAATCAGAAACTGCTGATGTTTTTCTAGCATGTGGATGTGCGTAAATTTGAGGTTGACTTCGGTAAATAGCAGATTTAATAATTGCAGTGTTGTGTTGATAGAGCAGCTCTCTGCTTGTGTGTTCTCTACACTGGATAGAATTCATATTATTTCAAAGCAGTTTTGAAAAAGTCAATGCCCATTTTTAACATTTCTATTTTTGTTTAAAGCCTCAATATGATGTCTTGGAACTGCAAATACTGCCCTGCCATCTGTGAGAAGAGAGCACAGCTTTTCAAACATTATAGGCTAAAGCATGGAGCTAATGCCAGAACCGAGCCCTGTCCTTGCTTTCATAGGGCTTGTATTGTGACTTGATTTCTACGAAAACAAAAAAACCTAAACCAGTGAGCGGCTGCTGCTGGAGCTTCCAGTCCAGGCGTAGTGTGGGCAGGCTCCACTGAAGGAATCCAAACACTTCCAGCATATTTCCAGGATCACCTTTATGGATCTGCACACACTTGTCCCAATAACTTGTATGCAAAATATACATCCATCCATCCATTATCTATACACCGCTTAATCCTCACTGGGGTCATGGGGGGCTGGAGTCTATCCCAGCCGCCTTAGGGTGAAGGCAGGGGAAACCTGGACAGGTCACCAGTCTATCACAGGGCTACACTTAGAGACAGACAACCAAGCACACTCACATTCACACCTACGGACAATTTAGAATCACCAATTAACCTCAACATGTTTTTGGACTGTGTGGGAGGAAGCTGGGGAACCCGGAGAGAACCCACGCTGCACGGGGAGAACATGGAGACTCCACGCAGAAAGATTCCGGTGCCCCCACCAGGACGCAAACCAGCAACCTTCTTGCTGCGAGGCAACAGTGCTACCAACTGCGCCACCCTGCAGCCCCAGGACACAAATAAACAAAATAAAATAAACAAAAAGGTTCAAATTTAGCCACTAAAACTCTGGTCAAACATCAGGTGTGCTGCTTCTCCCCAGTCAGCAGCACACCTGAAGAGTAGTTAACACTTCCTCTATGTGTACCATTCACATATCACACTGTCCAATAAACCACCAGCTGTGATAACATGAGATCTCCACCTCTAAAATAGAACCACAATGAATTACAAAAACATCTAGTATTAAATAAGGCCATACAGCTCATAGCAGACAAATTGCCGTGAACCTGAATATCCTCGTTTTGTCGTGTTTCTTGAATCTTAATGAGGCAGACTCATTAAGATGGACATTCCAGTGGGAATCTTGCTATGAGGACAACAAGCCCAGCATCACCACAACTAAACCCTTCCAGAGTGGGGATGGTCCCAGAGAGCAGCCCTGGAATGGACACGCTCACCAACCTGCCTCCAGCAATGTGTTCACCTGTGTTCACCTGTGTTCACCTGTGTTCACCTGTGTTTACCTGTCTACCTGTGTTCACCTGTGTTCACCTGTGTTCACCTGTGTTTACCTGTCTACCTGTCTACCTGTGTTCACCTGTGTCTACCTGTGTTTACCTGTGTTTACCTGTGTTTACCTGTGTTTATCTGTGTTTACCTGTGTTTATCTGTGTTTACCTGTGTTCACCTGTGTCTACCTGTGTTTACCTGTTTACCTGTGTTCACCTGTGTTCATCTGTGTTTACCTGTGCTTCAATAAAATGAACAACATGTACTGCATTGTGTGGTCACTGACAAAAGAAGAACTTCATTGGAATAGCATCTTAATAAAACTAGGATTTTTAAGTGTATTTGATTTATCATATTAAGTTCTGAATATTCTACATTTAAGTTGACTGTACTTGAACAAATTAAGTTTCTCTGCTGTCAGTAACTTAAACCGTTTGAGGAAATCACTTGACGCAAATGATTGAAGTACAATCAACTTATTCAGAATGTCTAAATGTAAACTGTAAAATGTCAAAAGTTGATCTTAGGAAACCGGTTGCACTCGAAAAAGGTCAGTAACTATAGCCATTAGTTTACTTCATATCTGCTTGGAAAGTTTACTGAAAATTTAGCTGTATTTACTTAATTTTGTGAACTTAAAAATAGCTAGGTTAGAAACTTAAATAATAATAAAATAGCGCTTTTCTAGACACTCAGTGTCGCTTTACACTGTCAGTGATTCATTCACACACATTCATTCAGGTGGTGGTAGCTACCATTGTAGCCACAGCTGCCCTGGGGCAGACTGACAGAGGCGTGGCTGCTATTCTGCCCTCCGACCACCTCAAACAATCCATTCATACACATTTACACCAGGCAAGGTGGTGAAGCGTCTTGCCCAAGGACACAACGACCATGACACAGGTTACAGGGAGGAATCAAACCGCCGACCTTCCGATCATTGACCGACCCGCTCCACCACCTGAGCCGCACCGTAAAGGTTTTGGAAACTTCTCCTGCACTCTCAAAGGTAATACCTGTGCTAACTTGACTCACATGAGTGTACTTTACTTATTCCTCATTGTCCTGTTCATTTAACTCATGGACTGTGAGTATGGACTCATTTGTCCTTAATGAGTTCTAAAACTAAGTACACTTGAGTAAACTGGATTTGAAACGTTCTGTTCCTGGACTGAACACAGAGCTCAGCAGTGCACATGGAATAGAATAGAATAGAATAGAATAAATGCCTTTATTGTTGCTATATTTTACACAGAGAAATGAGGAGCACGGCTCCAGTTGGTGCATTGTAAAACAGTAAAAGTACAAAAAGAGAATATACAATAATGGAGGGTATTTTAAAAATATACAGAAATATACAAGAATTATAAATATCAGTTGATGCGTTTTTTGTTTGTCACATTGGTGAAGTTTATTGCACACATATTTTTAACGTATTTATGGGGATCAGTGGTGGAGGAAAAAGTCATCAACTTTCAGGCTAAAAGACTGACATTTAGGGTGTTTTTACTGCTGTCAAATGTGAAAACTAAAATAGCACGTAAGGGTTAAATTGTAAGACTCATTTGGAGCAGTGTAGATACAGTCATTGTTAAGAGGTGTGCCTCATGTGATCCACACTTGAAGTCTTCCACCATAGAGAGATACAGCAACACCACAACTGTTCAAATGGGTCCAACGGTTTTTATTCAGTGTTGCACTTTGCCCACAAGTAAAAGCACTGTTACTTTATAATATATTGACTCAAGCAGAAGTAAAAATCCTCATAAAATCAGTACTTGAGTAAGAGTAAAAAAATAACTCGTAAAAAAAAACAGTGAGTAACTTCAGATGCAATTTATTACATAAAAATCCATATCAGTAATACATCTATAGTTTGCATAAAAAATAGAATCATCCTAATAAAGGCAAACTTCATATTCAAACAGCTGAAACTTCCCAACCTGCATGCTTCACAAAACTGTGTGCCTGAGTCCACTTGTTCTGAGATATCCTCACTAACATCAAGGCAAAACACAATTGTTTTATGACGACTGCTCAGTGGCTCAGCTCAGCTCACATCAGAACTTTGTTTTGATTGGCAGCATGGCGGCCTTGTGGCCAATCACATGTGAGGATATAGGGCCACAGCTGATGTTATAATGGAGACGTGATGTCGCATCAGCCCACCTAAGCTGAGACATCACATTTTGTTAAATGCAAACCTGCACCAAGGACTTACTGTTTGGTGTCTGAACTGAGTTTTGTTCTGTTCCTGTTCTGGTTCTGTTCTGGTTCTGTTCTGGTTCCGGCTCTGGTTGTGTTTGCAGTGTTTTGTTCATTTGTTTTCATGTTAAAGTAAGATTAAAAGTTTGATTAAAATATAAAACAAAAGTTAGAAGGCCTGCTTTTGTAACGTAAAAATACACAAAATAAGGCTGTAATAAGACTTCTCATAAAAACATGAAATTCAAGTGTTCATGTTTGCCAAGTTAGGCTAAAATATGAGGATAGAGATGATGATAAATTAAGAGCCATTTGGGAGCCGAAAGAGACGACTCTTCTTTGGGAGCCGTGCCACAAGAGCCTACTCTTTGAAAAGAGCCGAGCTTCCCATCACGACAGTGACGTGAAGGCGGGTCCACACCTCCGTCCACCTGCGGTGCTGCTGCTGTGATTGGTTAATACGGTCTCTCAGCTGTAGTTCTGCATCTAAGCTCGTCTGAATTTATTTATTGATCAATTAATGTAACGACAAGCATGTAGCCCAAAGTAACGGAGTAAAAGTACATTTATTTTCTCACAAATTTACTCGAGTAAGAGTAATAGTATTCTGCAAAACAACTACTCTTTAAAGTACAATTTAATTAAAAAAATAAAAAAAACCCAAGTACATGTAAAGGAGTAAATGTAAGGCGTTACTACCCACCACTGCTCTTAAGTGGCAGGAGTTCAAACCTTTCTTCTGATTTCTAGAGACCCACGCCAGATATAAACAATCATCCAAATGATCAGTGGAGAGCAAAATCAGAGCAGATTGTGACAGCCCGAAATCAGAACAGCCAACAGACACTGATGATCTCCGAACCTCACAGAAGCCGTCAGTCACGTCTCCATCATCCACATCCAGGCACAGCAGACCTCTGAGTGTGTGTGTGGTTTCATTTTTCACTCGCACACACACACACACACACACACACACACACACACACACACAGAGTTCAGTCATATCAAGCAAAGATAACACGATGTGCATCTGTCAACAATCTGCTCAGCGGCGTGAGAGATGTGTGATATTGATGAACGTCATCTCAAAGTCAGAGATGTAAACTCTGGAGAACGAGTCTCCACTTCACTGTCACTTCTGCTCCATCGTCTCTATTTGTCCGGTCATGTGATCGCTGACCTCAATGACGTAGCACTGACAGATAAATATCATCACACATCCGAGTTAAAGTTGCATTTTAAAAAGAAGGAAAGACTCCGTGCTCTGCAGCTGATAAGACTCACGACTAAAAGACGTTATCTCGTGACTGCTGATGTTTTCAGGTCTGTCATTAAGGTCAGTGATCGCATGATGAATAGAGAAGACAGAGCAGAACTGACAGTGATTGATAGCAGGCTCGTTTCCTCACCACAACTTCTGTGTTTTCTAATATAGTCATATTTTATCTCTCACAAATGTAGCTTATTGTTGTGAAATGGAGAAACAACACCGGTGCTCACATTTTCGAGAACAGAGCAAATCACGCTGATCAAACCTGTTTGGAGCATTCAGTGCTTGTTTGACAAGTTCTTCTCTGAGTGTGTTCACTTCTTGTACCGTGTATTAAACAAGGATTACACATCAGCACAGTCTGACAAGTGAAACAGGCCCACAGTGCAACAAAAGGGTGTGACTGATGGTAAAGCATCCCTGTATTAGATTTTTATTTTGACACAGACAGAATCGTGACAAGAAAATGAACTTTTCATCCAACTTGTACTCCTTGGTCACCTCTCCCCCACACTGACATGACCCCTGAAACTGTAATGGAAAAATACTGCATCTGCATAAAGACTGTCAAAGTTTCATTAAAGCTGGGTGGAAAGGTTACAGGCCCAATGAGAGGAAATATGTTTTTCATAACATCTAGGTAAAAGATTAGTGACCGTACAGGAGGAAGAAGAAGTTGTTCATGTCAAGAAGACCATAGGAAACACAGCCTTGTTCCATCCCATGTATTTAGACTTTTGATCCATGTGTTTAGTCTTCTAATGTCTGTGGATGAGTGCACCCTGGACCCCCAGCTGTTGTTTTCCAAGCATGGGATTGTTATACTACCGTTGGAGTAAAGACCACGCCTGTACATGTATAAGAATACCATGCTGCCTGCACTCACATGTACTCTCCGGCAGACTGCTTTCACTCTGTATGACCTGTACCTTCAAAGCTTTGAATAAAACAAGACAAAGACAACTCAGACTTCTGGACCTTATGAAGATCGCAGCAAAAATTTCCACAACAAAATTTTACCCAAAATGCATTTTTGTTTTCTAGCTTTCAAAACAAAAACAGATAACACATGCAGCATACAAACGCTTGCTTCTTTTACTCTGTGTCAACGACGTTCAATCGGTGCAGTTTTACCATTAAACCTATGACATGAAGCTGATGGTTAAAGCTAGTTGCTGAGACTCAAATGTGTGTTTATTCTGTGACAATTCCATGCAACTGTCTCCTGTTCTTATAAAGGCTCAGAAATGCTGGAAAAAGTAGTTCAATTAAGGGTTACACCATTCAGGCTGCACCCGCATCAGTCCGCGCTCGTCAAAACTTGACCGTGCTTTGTGAATTGGAAGAAGTGCTGAAAGGACTGCAGGAGAAAGTAGGTCAGAAAAACTCCCACCGTGACCTTTTGGAGGATTGGCCTTGTTTTCATGTCCTATCTTCTCTTAGCTGCCTGAACGTCACCAGTAGCCCAGCAGGCGGATCATTAGCCAAGGACTAACGCTGCACATCGTTTATCATCCTCACATTTCTACAGTTTTTGAGAACTAAAGATATGACATGGTCATTTGACTGAGCTGAGCTGAGTAATTACTTTTATAATGAGCAAACTGTAATGACTACTTGATTACTTTGTTAACTAACTTGCACTGGAGAAAAAAGAGTCGAGAGCCTGGTTTTGTAATTTTAGTAAAAGACAGAAAATCTGTTGAAACCTTTTGATCACTGCTATTTTAAAATGTTTGATTAAGAAGCTGCAGCCTGCTGGGTTTTTTGTGTCAGAATACAACAATAAATGGGCAAATGACAAAGGATTGCACTGAATGGGTGACTCTCTGGCTCTCTCGACATGCTTAATCAGCCAAACAGCTGCTGATAAGAGTCGACTAGATTTAAGCGTGCCAGACCCACTGCAGAAACCTGCAGGCGCAGGTCGCTGCCCGACGGCGTCCCGCGTTGGCGTGTCAGGGCCATTAAGGTCAGATGAGGGAAAATTTGAAGTGCAGCGCGGAAACAGCCTCCAGCTTAATTTGTGCTTGAAGGCTCGACACTCTTTTCCATCTCGTCTCCTGACGGAAGCTACACATTTAGGCTGGGAGAATGTCACGGGGCATGACTGTCACTGGCTCGTGCATATGGAGTTTTTGTCGTGTCACGGCCAACGCCAAGATCTCTCAGCACGATCTGAGTGAACGCTGGACATGGAAGGACGAGGAGACGCTGTCAGAATCTGAAAAATCATCACCTCTGTGACTTCCGCGAGCTAAAACACTGCAGCCAGAGCCAGCACCTTGGAGGAGCTTAATTACGAGATGGCCTTATTACGAGGATGTGTTTGCCTCTTTCATCTCCTTCTTCTGTCTTTCTTCATGTGTCTCTTGCAGTCTCCATCTTTCCATCTGATGGTAGCACCTAAATTAAAAGACTCAGATACATGAAGTCAAACTTCAGCAGACAGGCAGCAGCAACCTTACAATTATTGAACTATTATTATTATCCATCCATCCATTATCTATACACCGCTTAATCCTCACTAGGGTCACAGAGGGGCTGGAGTCTATCCCAGCTGGGATAGGGTGAAGGCAGGTTCCCCTGGACAGGTAACCAGTCTATCACAGGGCTACACTTAGAGACAGACAACCAAGCACACTCACATTCACACCTATGGACAATTTAGAATCACCAATTAACCTCAACATGTTTCTGGACTGTGGGAGGAAGCCGGAGAACCCGGACAGAACCCACGCTGCACGGAGAGAACATGGAGACTCCACGCAGAAAGATCCCGGGTGTCCTCACCGGGACGCGAACCGGTGACCTTCTTGCTGTGAGGCAACAGTGCTAACCAACTGCACCACCTTGCAGCCCAACTATTATTATCAGAAACAATATGTAACACATAATGAGTCCAGCTGTTGAAGCATGTTCAGGAGACAAGTCACGACCGACTGTAATCTAATCTCTTCTCTTCAAAATGTAACTTGTAGTAATCAGCAGGTAGATTATCAGAACATTTGTTGAGCACCTTAATTCTCCCAAGAGATGGACACAAGTGATATTCTGGTCTTTCTTCTACTTGCAGCCTTGAGGCTATTAATCTGACAACATCTGGGCAGTATTTGTCAAAAAAAACAATCCTTAGTGGCCAATCGGTAACGTTTCTTAAATCAGAAATGCATCCACTTGAAGTCCACGACAGGTATTGAATAGACACCGCATTCTGCCTGCAAGCATTTTATTTGTTTAGCCTTTTCCCCACCGAGTCGTGCCGTCACAAGTTTAGACAAGCCAGACATGACCACAGTTTGTCTGGGAGCACTCAGGTCTGTCACTTTATCACTATTCGGATGTCAAGTCCAAGGTTAGACTGTGTGTGCCCACGGGCCTGGTGTCAGCGAGAGAGGAGATCTGAAGAGAGCTTTAAAAAAAAAAAAAGAAAAGAAAAGCACACACAACCAAACTCAAAAACAGTACAACCCACAGGAGTCGAACTAACTTACTTTATTTAATTTTTCTCCCCGTGGTACTCGGGGCAAGGTGAGAAGACGAGAGAGAAAGTGATGGTTGGAGAAGGAAAGAGGGGGTAGACCAAAGGAAGGAGGCGGGAGGGAGAGGAGACGAGGAAGGTAAAAAAAAAAAAAGAAATGTAGAAAGAGGAGGAAAAGGTGAAGTGGAGCCACTGGAGAGAAACCGAGCAGAGCTGCTGTCAGAACAGGCATGATGTTCAAGTTTTATTGATTATGTTTGTGGAAAAGCTTCACGCTGCCGTCCAAAGCCTGGTCAGTTTGTTTTCAAATACATTATTGAGCACCGTCTCGCCTACAGCTTTAATAATCAGCACTTTCTGTTGAATATTTATCAGCTGTGAGGGGTTTTTAGGAATGTTGCTTTTTTTTTTGCTGTGAGGTGCGGGCCTAAATACACTCCACTCGTCTGCTGCATTATTTAAAGATGCTGAGAGTGAAGCTATATGCAGATTTAAACGCTCTCGGTGACACCGTGACCTCATTTAAAACAAAGTGAGCCAGAACCAAACTAAATAAATGAGTTGTTGTCAAATATGAATCTTTATTTGATGAAAATACTCAAATCATAATTTGTCATTCTGTTTGATTTTAGTGACATTTTTTGTGCTATAACAGAGAATAAAGCTTTAAAACATGATTCCCCCCCCCCCCCCCATAAGCATTTGTCTTTGTTGTTTTGCTGTTGGACCTGAGTGTTGAATAAAAGTCTGGTTTATTGCTGAGTCTCAGTTTTAACATGTGATCCCGAATGCAAACCAGTACTGCTGTTAGGATTTCAGTCTGGGCGAGATCCAAAAAGGCAACAGAGGGGTCAGGTTTGCAGCAAGAAGGATTTATTGGGGGCTGCAGGGAAAACGGTGGACACCGGGAAGCATGTGAGGGTTGTTGAGTGAGGGAGGGTTTTCCAGGGGAGGTTTCTAAAGGGACCGGGAGACGGAGCTGCTGTGGCTGGAGCTTGGCTTGTCATGACCCCCCAGCCCCAGCCCTTGCGTGTCTCCCATAGACTGTATAAAAGATGGACGTAGCTACCGTTGATGTCACCCGTTGGTTTCTGCACTGAGAAAATGAAGCCAGGGTTTTCCTACTTCCTGGTTGACATCTTGGATTTTTGGAGCCAGTGACGCAAAAATCGTCAGGGGGGGCGGAGCCATAGGAGCAGTGATTGGTCAGACGGATTGAGAGGCGGGCCCTCTCTGCCCGCCCACATTTACCGCCTTCTGCTTGGAGCCAGCAGCTAGCGGACGTAGTGATACTGCAGGTTTTTGACACTTCCGGGTTGGCTTCATTTTTCAGGGCCGGTTGCTACGTCCATCTTTTATACAGTCTATGGTTCGAATCCTGCTCATGGCCCTTTGCTGCAACCCCTTCCCCTATTCTCTTCCCCCACTTTCCTGTCTCTCTCTCGACTGTCCTGTCTAATAAAGGCCAAAAAAGTGCTGTCCAAATGGAAAGTCAGCAGAAGAGCAACAAAAGGTCAATGTATTTCAGAGTTTTATTTTTTTTATTTTTTAATGTTTAATCTATGTAATTACAATCACCTGATTACATATATCAAGAACATCAAGCCCATAAGCAGTTAAATGATCAAAAATGTAAGCTGGAGATTGGCCATGCAAGATTTTAAAAAACTAGCAATAAAATCTTAAAATCAAGACTTAAACGAAGTCGAAACCAGTAAAGTCCAACAACATCTGGAGTGAAGTGCTCATTTTTACAGCACACTTGTCGTTCTTTACAGAATCTGGTTGCTGCAACTTCATTGTTTTTGGTAAATTTTTAAATGAAACATTGAAAGTGAAGTGATTTTCTATGAAATATCACAATTCTTTAGGTCAGATTTGGTCAACTTTGGTTACATCGCAGGTTTCCAAACCAGAAATAAAAAGACCAGCACTGAAGTGGAACTAAAGGCAGTGATTGTCACAATGTCTGTTTTGGAATCATTGAGACTGAGGACATTTTTAGACCTTGTGACGCCCCATTGGGGTCTTGACATGTTTTTTTTTTAATGGCAGTTAGTCTTGATCATTTCCTGGACAGACCCGCTCATTACGGCCAAATAACAAGCAAAAACACTTTGGGAAAAAGACATAGAAACTGCTGAGAATAACAGCCAGCAAACGATCAAACGGAGGGAAAGAATAGTTTTGTGCTGCTGCGTCCACACTCATTATTCGTTAGAATACATGCCAAGCTTCTAATGAACGAGTGCAGAATGGTTTGAAAACAGCCACCTGGAAGCTCAGGGTTTTCACAAACAGCAAACTTGTACCTTTTTCCTGTTTGAAGCAGACTTTCATCCGTCCAATTTGCCGTTTGGTTCGGGCTCCACGCTGTCTGTAAACATTAGGACGCTTAACCTCTGAGCACAAACGGCTCACACAAACCACAGGAATGGCAAAAACTAAACTTTGTTCTGCCTCCCTTTTTTTTTTCTTCTCTCCTCATCAAAAAGGCTCCTTTGCAACCTTGCGGCCAACATTGCAGAGTCAACACATTACCCTCCGCCAACACACACACACACACACACACACACACTCGCGCCACAGGACAGGCAGCCTCTTCTCTTTTACTACTGTCACTCCACATTAAGGATGCTCACCCTCAAATGGCCTGCTGGAGGCTGCAGCTCCAAACTTGTTTTACATAAGCACTTCTAGCACACACACACACACACACACACACACACACACACACACACACACACAAGTAAACTTATTCTTGGTCAAGTTATGACGACGAAGGTGTAAAAAAATACCAGCAAACAAGTTTTACAAGGAACCCAACATCCATGTAAGTTGCAAAGTCAGACATTTCTAATCAGATGTACATGACAATGATGCGTTGATCCATCCAGGTATGAAAATGCTCCAAACATGCACTGTTGTCCTGCAGGTCGGTATTAATAGCAATGTAGATGGACTTCATCAAACACCTGTCACTTTTAATGCTGTGGACTTAATTCAGCACAGACCAAATCAAAAGCAGCGTGTTTTTAACTGCAGCCATTCACTGTGAGCTCCAACCAGTTTTGCTGGGAAGCCAAACCACTTTGTTAACATTTCCGACTTGAATTAACAAAGTAAGGTGGAGATGTGTCCGTGCTTCAGACAGGTTTCTGTCAGCTACCAGGCGTTATATAGACACTGGACCACCGTCATTAAGCAGCTTATGTTAAACTACAGTCGTGACTCGATAATCCGACACTAAATGTAAAACCTTCTTTTATGTCGGATAGCAAGGCTGTCGGATTGTCAAGACGGAGGTCGAGATACAAGGAGGACCTGATGCTGAAGGCTCATTTGTTGTTAATATTCATTGTTCATAGTTGTTATAATAGCGAGTGGGGCTGGTCCCAATAGCACTTTCTGGGCTCCAGATATTTTGGCCCAATTAATGAGGAATATCAGCGGGGTCGGGGGAGCGCTCCGAAAGGGTGAAAGTGGCCAGAACGCACAGTACTTGGCAGCTGATGCTAGTTTAGGACAGCAGTCACATCTCTGTTTCCACCATCGATGGCGACGGCGGCGGCGGCGGCATGGGAGTAGCACCGCTACATCCATGTTTACTTCCGTAAACACTGAGCATGCTCACTGCGTGTCCTCTTCTGCGTATGCGGGACACTTTTGGGTCGTATGAAGTTCACACTGCAGATTACATACAAGTCGCATTGAATTGGAAACTAGTCCTGTAGTCTGAATGTAGCCAGTCTGTGGGATTGTTCAGTCAGATAATATCCTGGAGTCGGAATCCAAGGCTGTCGGTATGTTAAGCTAATTTTTAATGGGTTCTGTTTGTTTTTCCTAAAAACCTGTCGGATAGCAAGGTTTGTTCTCTAACCTTTTCTCTTCTGTGTGAAATGCTTTCAAGATCATTTCCTTCTCCTTTCTTTACCCATTATTTGACATACGTTTTTCTCTCAGTTGGGTCTGTGTAAATTGTGACCGTTTTGATACTTATGGGTACAAAGTTTCCTTGGTTTGTGAGTAACTCTAAGACTTAGCATTGCTAGTTGTTCTCCCCCTGACTCACCTCACCTGCCTAATATTGTGCCAACAGAACAGTTCTGATCCATTGAGGCCTCTTGTGGTACCCAAATGTTAACTGCGGGTTTTACGAGTCCTGGAGGTCGTGAGGGGTGGCTCCATGTTGTTCCTGCACACCCCACTGACACTTGATTATGATTGGCCTGCAACAATGTTTAGGGACAGCAACATCCAGACTAATGCAGGTTTTCCAGTGGAGGTCTTTGCTTAGTTATTCCATGAGGCAGCTCTGTAGAAAGAGACAAGCGTGTCCAGACGTTTCAGAAAGACTTATCTGCATTGACAGTGTCAGTATTTCAGTGCTAGATTTTTTTCCTGCTTAACACCAAAATAAACGTGTTTCTGCCGTTTAACAGGGAGTCTTTGTGAAATCAGCAGAACATTCATCAGAGCATCTCAGAGCTTCACCTCCCTCCCATCTCTTCTCCTGGTAAAACACACATTGGCCATCCACGTGCAGCACAGTACGCAAATATGCCATTACATGTACTCACACTCAATGACGTACTGATGTTACAAATATAAAATCACACGTTCGGAGCCACTATACACAAACACACACTTGTTTCACTTTTAAGTGTTTAGCCTGACGTCTGTGACAGCTTCAACCTTTCAGATTTGTTTAAGCCGAACTCTGCTTCGTCATTTATCTCAGTTTTTCAGTAAAAACCTTCCCGTCGAATAACAACTGTAACACCCGCAGAGGCGAGTGTTTTCTTTTTCCATTTCTGGCCACGTTTAGTTTATGTTCCTCCTTGCTGTGGAGAATTAGATAAGGGATGTGGCATTACATTTAACCGTAAAGAGCATCAGGTTTTACTGTCATCCCTTCAGGATTTAAGAGCAGGGCTTTTCTTTTTCTAGTCGCCAGCTGAGAAGAGAGACATGAGTTTGTACACCTACGAGAGCAGCTGATGGAAGGTTTTGTTTTTGTATGTTTGATTCATCTGCTTTGATTGTTGTTACTTTATTAATTGTTGGTGTATTTAATCGTTGACGCGCCTTTTCCCCATCATTGTGTCTGCACTCACACGTTTCACTGACACCTCTCAAAACGCACAAAATTCCTCATTCCTGTCAGTGTTTTGACAGGTTTCAGAAACGCCACATATTCCTTTGGTACTAATCCGACATGACATTAATGAGGGATTACCTATGCAGCTCTGCTAACACTCACACCTTCTCCTGCTACACTGTGTTCAGAGCACAAGAAGAGGGGAGCACGCTGCTTCATTCACAGAAATTAGTTGTGCAAACAGAGTGACGTTTTCACCCAACTGTGTCTTTATCAGAGTCAAAACGGACAAAAGACGAGAGGCAAACCAATACTTTTCAGCCTAGTTTCATTGGCAAGCCCACTGAGTAGAGTGTTGCTGCACACTATCGTTCAGGGGCGGGGCTTCAGGGGGGCTGGAGGGGCGACACGCCCCCAGCCCGGAGCCCAAGGGGGCCCGGATAGGAGGTCAGCTTTAATGGAGGCGGGCCCATATCATGGCTCGGGGTAGCAGGAGTAAGCAGGCCCTCCCATGAGTTACTGCATGAATTGCTTTGTTTTAGCTCTCACATTAAACTTTATGATGCGCAAATTTACAAGCTGATCGCCGATATTGTCTCCAAGTGTATTCTGGGTAAAACTCGTCACCAACCGTCCACCAACGTCATCATCAGTCGCTTGTCAACAGATTGCGAACTCGGTCGAGCATTTTTACGGACTAAGTAAACATGAGTGGAGCTTCATATCAGCAAAGCGAAAAGAAAGTCAACAGAGAGAGCAGGAAAAGCTAAATTACAAAAACTGGACACATATTTTCTTCATCGTCCTGGAAATGAACCGGACTTTTTTGTTGGCAGCGATTCAGGCCCGCCAAAACTGCCAGCACAGCGAGGGAGCCGGGTTAACTCCAGGTAGCAATTATAACAATGACTATACACAATGTGTGAGTTAGTTGTAAACTGTTGGTGGTTGTAAATTGTAGTAGCCCAGCCGCTCAGCTTATAGAATAGCCGCTATCCGTGGTGCTGAACTGCTGTGAATTTGTGTTGTTTTATTATCAGTGACCATGTAGCCTCATGTTGTTGTTGTTCTCTTGGTTATACTTCATGTCCGTTTGATGGACTTCAGAATGACATAGCTGCTCTCCGTGGTGCCGAAGCTTGTAAGCTGTTGCGGGCATGTGCATGTTGTAAAATGATGCTATCATGAGTTTTATTATTTGGGTTTAAAGGGCCCGGTCTTTTGCCCCGCCCCCGGCCCGGCTCTGATTTGTTCCGCTAGTGCCATCATTCCATCATTTTGGTTTTTTTGTATTTTTGAAAAACAGTGAGAGCTGTTGGATGCAGTTTCCGTGTTTACTCAAAATAAGGAGAATTGTTGTGGTGGAACATTTGCATGCAGGGAGGTCATTTAAATGGATAATTCACAGGTTGCCCTACTGCACCATCCAAGTCCTCGACGAAACTGAAAATTTACAGTTTGTTGCTCAGAGGTTTTTGTTGTTGTTGTTGTTGTTGTTGTTTCCCATAATGAAGTGTATTTTGAAAAGAGAGGAGAAACTAAATGCAGGATGCAGGTATAAACCTTCCATTGGCTTCTTATTTCATATCAAGTAAGACTATCTTCAGCCTAAACCAGGTTCACAGAGGTGGAAGTTCAAGTACCATGAACACAGATCTTCTTTAAAGACATACAGGTACAAAAAATACAACATCGGTCAAAAAGGAACAAACTGGAGGAAACCTGACAAGTCAATACCGTTTTTATATAAAAAGAGAAACATCATGAGAGTATAAAAGGAGGACAAGTACAACTATCTGTCATCAGCTCTGTGTATCTATAAAGTCAGACAACTCTGAGGACTCTGCTGTACATATTCGTCTGTTTGCACAATAAAAGCTTGTGTCTTGTGCCTGTGCTCCATTTACCCAGTTTTGTTAAAGCTCAAGTTTAAGTTGCACTTTTGCTGGAAGATGTGCAGAAAACTCCCCTCGGCACTGTGTCGGCTCCGACGCCGGGTGGGAAAAGGTCTGATTGATATCGTGCTCTGTGGCTACACAAATCAAAGTCAACTCTTCTTCTTTGGTTGGTCCTAAAGGGCACCAAGCCGAGGTGTGATCTCACCTTCGGTCGCGTAACGTGACTTTGCTCTGAGGCAGCCCCGCCGCTCTGTGATCTGCCCACAGCCGCTCTTTGGTATGCAACATCTCCTGGTGGAGGGGACACGTCCTCACCGACACCTCACAGTCACCGTTTGCCTCTCTAAAGGCGCCAGGACTTTTTTAACCCCTGACACTGAAAAGATACTTCACGATGTCTTCTGCAGAGTTAAAGGTCCGGGCCTAACCTTCAGTGTTGTTTACTGATGGATCAGTCAATACAAAATCAACCAAATCTGAAAAAAGTTCCTGCCTGACCCTCTGGGAATCAGTTTATTTTTCTTATTTTGTACTAAAACTTCAATACATTTAATGAATCCATGCAAAATGTTATATTTATGCTATAAATATTTTAGTACACGGGGTGGGTTGTGCCTTTTTGCAGTTTTTTTGTGTCACTGCCACGATCAGGAAGAAAACACCTGCTGCTGAGAGAGAGCTGGTCAGGATGGTCAAAAATCAACCAAGAATCACTAAAAGGCAACGAAGAACAAGCTGCCGGGGCACAGGTGTCAGTGTCCACAGTGTTTTATGTCAACATGAGCTGCGAGGCTGCTGTGCAAGAAGGAAGGCCTTTTTTTAGATGCAGCACCTTAAGGCTTGAATCAGGTTTGCTGCTGACCGCGTGGACAAAGAAAAGGCCTTCTGGTGGAAAGTTCTGTGGTCAGATGGGACAGATATCGAGCAATTTGACCACAATTATTATCAGCAATTTGTTTGTGGGAGATAAAGTGAGGATGTTTAACTCCCAGAGCAGTAAACCTGAACCGCTAAACCTGGTGAAAGGATGCTCTCGGGCTGTTTTTGGTGTAAATGCAATATTGAAGAAGGATTTCATCAGCCAGAGGGCTGGATCTTGGGTGTTTCAACAAAACAGTGATGTTAAAGATTCTACTGCGGATGTGAGAAATTGCTTCCATGAATTTCAGAAAATGTGGTCAGCAATGGCAAAACATAAACAACACAGACTTTGGAGTTTGGGTTAACCTTCCTGACTTTTAATGCATTTGAAGTTTACCGATCAGGTAAATGCCTGCACTGAGCTCCACCATTCAGCTCAGCAGAATGCAAAGAAACTTGGAGCTAAAGACTTGCCCTCCAAGTCATTTTATTGGGATTTTAACTCTGATAAGAGAAACTTTTCTCAAGAACTCTACATTCTTGAACTCACCGACCTCCTCTGAGCCCTTTGACCTTCACCTGTGGTTCAGAGAAAACACATTTATCAGGTTGGAGCTGTGGTTTATAGATGCAAGGTTCCTCACTTAGCAAGACTTTTGTGTCGTCATTCCCCAGTTGGAGCAATGAGGTCAACAAACCACATCTTCCTGGGTGTTCTGAGATTCAAGCACAACAATAGAGGTGATGGAGCCTTTGCAGTTTCTG
>NW_007577776.1:984996-998844 GCF_000690725.1 Stegastes partitus
GTCATTTGTTTGAAGCACTAATTGTTTTCCTGTTTGTAGTATTTGTCGTGCAGACGCTCTGCTTGGTCACACCTTGTTGGGCTGCGTGCAGATGGTCCACAATGGCTGCGAATTTTGGTGGTTGACACAATTTACATCACACCTTAAAGTCAATTCATGCTCTCTGTGCAGCAAGGGTCCACGTCTTTGAAGAAACGTGATGTAAATTCTGTCGTCCACCCACAAACTGTCGCTGCAGCTGGAGCACACCAGCTCACCTGTGACTCTGCTCAAATGCTGCAAGAGCTAATTCATACTTTCTACATAAAAGACACGTCCCAAGTCACCTTCCTTGTGTGCAGACCAATGCAGGTTTTGAAAGCAGAGAGTGGACATGCGCACGGTTCTATTCAACTTTTACTAAATTAAATTACATTGAAAAACAAACCTTCCCATTGCCCCTCATATCAAGTAAAGAAAAACACTGTGCACTTTGACAGGATATATACAGCTACTTCCAGATTACCAAAGTGTCCGTTCATATTTCTGAGGTGTGTGAAACACAGCGGGCAGATGTAGCACAGGATATGTGGAGAAGTCACTCTGTCTGGGCTCTGGAGATCTCAATGCTTCCTGGAGCCCTTTTAAGGAGCTGAGACTCATTGAAATAGCAGAAGTGAGACATAAACACACCTGACAGAACGACTGCCTAAGCAAGCTGTGACTCTTCTTTTTTTTCATCCAAGATTCACACTGATATTTGGTCTGATTTGGTCTTAAAACAAGTGACATGTTCAAAGATTTAACGTGAAGCTTAACCTGTCTAGTGTTCCCCAAATACCAAGAACTGCATTGTTGTAGCACCAACTGAACCATTTCATATCCAAATTCACAACGCACACATGAACAGTGTCATTATTGTTCAAATACTGTATTCAAGTTTTTTATGTTGACAGTATTTGACATTTTTAGAGGAGGGGGGAGGGGTAGGGAGGAGTAGGGAGGAAAGGGAGACTTAAAAGACACAAATAGGGTTAAAGGGGGTAAAAGGGGGTGGGGTTGAAGGGGATACAGTAGTGGGTAAGAGTAGGGAGGAAAGGGAGACTTAAAAGATATAAATGGGGGTTAAGAAGGGTGGGATAAGGAGTAGGGATGGAGGTTAGGGTTAGGGGTAAGGGTAGGAGGGGAGATAAGAGGTTGTCGAAGTCGGGTAGGAGGGGAGGTTAAGGGCTGTCGAAGTCGGGCTCTGGTAGTGGCTGAAGGAGAAGACACAAGACGGCGGGTGAAGCTGTCTGGACGGACAGGAGCCGGTGTCAAGGGCTGCTCCACCTCGCCATGTTCTTTCCCTTCTTGTTCTTCCTCCTTCACCTTTTCTTTGCCCGTCTGGTTTTTCTGCTCTGTTCTCTCCTCCTCAGTCGTCTCGGTGTTTCTGTGCTCTGTGGTCTCTGAAGGGATGCTCTGGAGAAATGAAGACAATATATTTAATATTCTACATATATATTCTACGACATAAATATCACACCGTGTTTCATCGCAAGAGATCTCAGGATATCGACGTCGTTCATTCCAAGGTTCAAATCAAATCAAATCAAATCGAAGTGCTCCATGTTTCATGCCAGTCCGCCCGTTATCCTTAATCCACAGCTGGTGTGACCACTCTGTGAAGTTTGCTCCACAGCTTCTCTTGTTTCTTCATATTCGTCATGCGAGGCCACAATTTAACCATGTCGTTCCCACGCATTAATAACTGGTGGCCACGATTTACGAATGTGTGGGAACCAGTTCTTTTTATTTCTTATCAGTGTGACCAGACGGGCTCTGTAGTAAAACAATCAGCTAAAGCGCTGTTTGCTTGCTTACCTTCCTTCCCTGGTGTTGCTGGTCCTCGACATGGGAACAGATCAGGGCCTCCTTGGTGTTATTCTCCTGATCTGTTCCTGCAGCTTCCCGTTTCTTCAGCTCTTTCTCCGTCTTCGTCAGGAGGACCAACGTGTCAACATGGGCTCTAGTACGAGCCCTGCGTTTCCTGACCTCTCTCTTGAGGAGCCCGTCTTTTTCACGGAGCTCNAAAACCATCTCTTCTCGTTAGCGTTCAAGCAGAGTCGTGAGTCTTTATTCTTCCTATTTTATTGTTCAGGTTTGTTCACATTCGTCTCTTTAGTCACTGTATTTTATCGTTTGCTCTTTTATTGTCCAGCACTCTGGTTTAAGCTGCTTTACAAATAAAATTCACATTGACGTCCAATGAGCTGAAGTGCTGGGCTTTGAGTTGGCGTCATGCTGTGAAGAAGCTTCCAAAAGCCTCCTTTGAACATTTTTGCCCGACTGTCCAGAGTCAGCATCCTGCCTTTTAACGTCACAATGTGTCTGTTCTCAGCACATTTTATTGGCCATGCAGAAAATACAAACAGTGCCTGATGTGGGCAAGTTAGGGTGATTTATTTATTATTTCTTTGCAAAATGATCCTTTGAAAGTTTATCTAAATGTGACAAAACCAGACGCTTGGCCTTAACGATGAATGATCCACCTTACTTCAGATTTTGTCATTTTTCCAGAAGTCATATAATAAATTGATGAAGGCACCAAAATACATGATTGTTTTTGTGTCAAACACGTGTTTCAATGATTCCGTCCATAAAAATGAAGGGACATAGGAGTCATTAGAAACTCAAGATTGTCATGATATTCAGTCAGAGCCGGCCCTAGGCATAGGCATTACAGGCAAATGCTAAGGACGCCGACATCCACGGGGGGCGCCACAAGCATACCAGGTTAAATGATATCTATTCAGGCAAATATTGATCAACAAGCGCCGATGCAGTTTCTCTGCCTTTAGCAGCAAAGACGCTACGTTAGCATCTTAGCTGCTAACGTTAGCAGCAAAGACGTTACGCTAACGTCAAAGACGACGGTAGAGAAACTGCACCAGCGCTTGTGGTTAAATATTTGCCTGAATACACGTGAGTTAGCCAGGGAGTGTCGCTAAGACACCCCCGCTACGCTGTCAAACATTTCTGGTTAAGTTAACTGATCGTAGTTACTGTTGTCAGAGCAATGCTAACTTGCTAGCTTATTTTGGACGATAGCAGCGTTGTTTATAATCACTAACTAGCTATAGTTGACTTACGTTAATATGCTTCCACCAGCTTAAATGAATCAGAGATATTTAGAAAGTCAATATCAGGCCTGTTCAGGTGGTATTTGAACCTGTTGAATGCATTTTCCCTGCTGTCCGTTCAAATGTTCAGTTTTCCTTCCTCTTTATATGCTACAGGTGCTAAGTTTACTCCAGTATTAAAGTGCAGCTAATAATTCATACTTTAGTTTTCTCCATATTATAATAAATTACACACACGTATATATAAAGGGCTGCACAATGTGGGAAAAAACTGACACTGCAGTTCTTCTAACCCTGTGATATATATTGAAATGTTATTTTTTTAAATCCAGAAACTTTCAACAGATAAATTGAAGCGCTCTAAGTTCTGCTGCCCTCCTGCCATGTGGTTGACAGTGAACCTGCACTGATCTCACCTCTGTGTGTGGATGTGGGTTGGCATCAACCAACCTTTGAACTTTCTGACCTCTACAGAGCTTCATAGTTCAACTAAGTCACTGACAAACAGGTCATTCACATTTTTATTCAACAACTTAAACCTTTTACAGCAAAACTAAACATCTTTCTTTTTATCAAAAATGATTTAAAATCAGATGAGAGCAGCTCTACATCAGATCCATCAGTGGTCCACAGCCCCTTGGTTTGTAAATAGTGAAAATAATAAACAAGCTATAGAATATTTTTAATAATTGTACAAAGCCTTATTTATATGTTATTTTTAATGTAGGTCACTTGTTTCTTCAGTTTCATTTAGTGTGTTGTTTACACTGAAATAAAAGCTTGAATACATGCATACAGTTTGTGTTGCTGTATGAAGATTAGGAGTGAAATTCACTGTGATGCTCGGGGGCGCCAACCACAGTCCTGCCTATAGGGCACCAAATTGGTCAGGGCCGGCCCTGCATTTGTAGATGCTGTGTAGATGGAAAACATGCACAAATCATAGATCCTCCAAAGTCCTGCAGCAATTACAACTCTTCTAATGATGAATCATAAAAGTGTGAATGAGGGAGAATCTCTTGGCAAATTCTCTCCTCATGCGTCATTTGTTTGAAGTACTAATTGTTTTCCTGTTTGTAGTATTTGTCGTGCAGACGCTCTGCTTGGTCACACCTTGTTGGGCTGCGTAGTAAAACAATCAGCTAAAGCGGTGTTTGCTTGCTTACCTTCCTTCCCTGGTGTTGGTGGTCCTCGACATGGGAACAGATCAGGGCCTCCTTGGTGTTATTCTCCTGATCTGTTC
Organism: Stegastes partitus; assembly: GCF_000690725.1. NCBI lineage: Eukaryota > Metazoa > Chordata > Actinopteri > Pomacentridae > Stegastes > Stegastes partitus. Next base: position 989,338 of record NW_007577776.1, read on the forward strand.
CTGGAGCTTCCCGTTTCTTCAGCTCTTTCTCCGTGTTCGTCAGGAGGACCAACGTGTCAACATGGGCTCTAGTACGAGCCCTGCGTTTCCTGACCTCTCTCTTGAGGAGCCCGTCTTTTTCACGGAGCTCNAGACACAAGACGGCGGGTGAAGCTGTCTGGACGGACAGGAGCCGGTGTCAAGGGCTGCTCCACCTCGCCATGTTCTTTCCCTTCTTGTTCTTCCTCCTTCACCTTTTCTTTGCCCGTCTGGTTTTTCTGCTCTGTTCTCTCCTCCTCAGTCGTCTCGGTGTTTCTGTGCTCTGTGGTCTCTGAAGGGATGCTCTGGAGAAATGAAGACAATATATTTAATATTCTACATATATATTCTACGACATAAATATCACACCGTGTTTCATCGCAAGAGATCTCAGGATATCGACGTCGTTCATTCCAAGGTTCAAATCAAATCAAATCAAATCGAAGTGCTCCATGTTTCATGCCAGTCCGCCCGTTATCCTTAATCCACAGCTGGTGTGACCACTCTGTGAAGTTTGCTCCACAGCTTCTCTTGTTTCTTCATATTCGTCATGCGAGGCCACAATTTAACCATGTCGTTCCCACGCATTAATAACTGGTGGCCACGATTTACGAATGTGTGGGAACCAGTTCTTTTTATTTCTTATCAGTGTGACCAGACGGGCTCTGTAGTAAAACAATCAGCTAAAGCGCTGTTTGCTTGCTTACCTTCCTTCCCTGGTGTTGCTGGTCCTCGACATGGGAACAGATCAGGGCCTCCTTGGTGTTATTCTCCTGATCTGTTCCTGCAGCTTCCCGTTTCTTCAGCTCTTTCTCCGTCTTCGTCAGGAGGACCAACGTGTCAACATGGGCTCTAGTACGAGCCCTGCGTTTCCTGACCTCTCTCTTGAGGAGCCCGTCTTTTTCACGGAGCTCCTCTTTGAGGCGGTGGACCTCTTGGCTGCAGCCATCCAGGAGCTCATTCTGTTCTCTCAGAGACTTGTTTTCTTCTCTGAGAGACTGAATTTCCTGGATGGCTACATGCAGGGCATTCCTCAGATCACTTATCACCTGGGTGGCACGGGGCACAGTGGTGGGCACCCTGTAGTGATGAGTGCTGCTGAACTGTGGTGGAAGAGGCAGCAGCCCATCACCCTGCACAATAGAAACATACATGGAGTTAATCCTGACAATAGACGCAGGGAAGAACACAACTTGTATCATCAGTTGTTTAGATCAAACAACTGTTAAGTTACAAGTTCAAGTTTGGTTTGGATGAAGTTTTCATTACAGTTCGGCACAATGACCAACAACAGATATTAGACGGGTCCAAGGGTGTCATGTGTTTGGGTCACAGACATGAACAGAATAAACCATCTTTGACAAGCGAGCAGTCCGGCAGAAACCACGTCTGAAAAACCTCATAGACACGCTGTGTTGGCTCTGAAACGTTTGAGCCTTCGGAAATGTTCGTCTTTGTGAGCATTATGTGTATAAAGCACTTCTATAAAGGCCACAAATGTCTTGAACTGTCGCTTTGTATAAGTTTGCAAACTCCACGATGTTCCATGAGCAGCTTCTGATGTAGTTCATGTGTGTTAGCTGGCGGTTTGTGTTCAGCATGCAGCATGGACCACACAGATGGTCGTTGCATTTTTCTGTATGTCACAGTTACTAATTGTCACGTTTGACTACAAGAAACCTCCATAAACACAAGAAAAGGAAGCCTTGTGTACGGGCTTTTCTTCAGTAGTTGTCTGGCTGTCCTGCAGCACGAAGGTGATGTTTTGAAGTGATCACAGGAAAAATCTCCTCTGACATGATCAGTTCTGCTGTTGGAGAACTTTTACGTTCCTTTTTTTTTAGTGGACCGGGATTGATAACATGGTTAATGATTAAAAGTGACCATGAACCAGCTCCAGGTTCACCTCTGGATGTTAGAAATTCACAGTTTCAGTTTCAGGGCAGGAGAGGATTTCAGCGTTTCTGTCTATTTCCACCCTTCTAACATAAAACTAGCACCAACTGTTATCTCAAGGAAATATATTAATGCTGCAAACAATCAAACTACAGTTAAAGACCTACATTCAGTTTTTGATTTAATAGAAAACCAAGAAAAACAAAGAAATGGCAAAGATTTAAAGCAAAGTCACAGTAATTCTGTTCATAAATAGTTTCTTTGTTTTTTCTGCAAAAAAATAACAAAAAGAACCAATAAAAGTACTTTTAAAGTACTTGATCAATCAGCAGTACCAGTGAGAGTTGTGCTGCCCATCTCTAGTGACACTACATGGTTCAACATTGTGATCGAGTGATTTAAACTGTGAATATCAATCTTCCTCCTCAACAAAAGAGGTTCATTGAGTTACTTATTTAAAGAAAATATGGACAAATATTAAGAATTGAAAACTGGATTTGTTCAAAACGTCTCCTGCTCAAATGAGAACATCGTACCAGGTTTGGTGACCTGAGTCCTCGTCCCATATTGACTGGCTGAAGAATCGGGAAGGCCAGTGGAAGGAAGAGTCCTGGTTGGTTGTTCAGAGACGCTTGCATCTTGCAATCAAGTGGATCAATAGTCCGGTGTTAGCCTGTCGCGAAAGTTGCTTCTTCGATCAGATGTTGAATGCAAGTGAAATTTTTCTGCAGATTCACTTGCATTTATAGGTTAAATGTCTCCTGGTTGTTCCGGAATTCTGATGTCCCGTCATTCACTCACATCAGAAGATGCAACCAACAGCTATCATGAAATGACAGACAAAGCACTACAGGACAAGAACCACTTTACATATTTGTTGAATAAACTAAAGCGCAGAATAATATCAATGTATTTTGAATACTTTAAGGGACTCCATACAGCATAAAGAGTAAAATTAGGCCCTTCACCTCAGCAACTGTTCACAGATACAACACCCTCCATAATTATTGGTTAAGATGTGTTTAAAGCCTTCAAATAAACTCAGTTTTTATTGCAGAAGCGTACTCTCACACTGAAAAATGTAGAAAAATGCAACCTTCACCTCAACTCAAATGAATTGTTGGCAAAAGGGGGTTTGTACAAAGTATTACCATCAAGGGTGCTGATAATTATGACACACATGATTTGATGTAAAAGAATTATTTTTTAATGTGGGATTTTTTTCAAACTGAATAAATGCACTTGAATTAAAGGTTGAATTTTCCTCTTTTTTTCATTGTGGTCCTTTATTATTGAGAAAAAAACTGAATTTACTAGAAGCTAAAGAACACATCTGAACCAGAGGTGCCAATAATTGTGGAGGGCTGAATGTCTTCTGTTAGGAGAGGATTTAGGAGTCAGTACACCTCAAATCACTAAATTTCTTCAAAAAAAGTTCACGTCTGCCCAATTCATGTTTGTCTGACTTCTAGTAAAACGTGTGTGAAGCCTCTGGTCACAGGTGTTGGAACTTTATGAGCACAACATATGATTGCAGCTTTTCTCACTCGCTTTGGTTCATTTCTCCAATCATTCTCGACATTTGCAAAACACTAAGTGCATTTCTCAAAACAATTTGTACAAATAGCAAAACACCATGGATTACCTGGCAGAAAGTCCTACTGTAGATTATATTTTGCTGGAATAAACAGTTGAACTGAGTAGCAGAACAAAAAGTGACCAAAAAAGAAGAAGCAAAAATGTACACTTCATCAATAAGACGCAGGAGGAGAAAGACAAGCAAACAAAGAACAAATGAGCGCTTACAGTGCAGTTATTGTGTTAAAATGGAAAGAAACCATCTGAACCAGCCTCAACTGGAGTGAACATCGGAATTATGTGCAAAAATGAAAGGAGGCTGTGGAAGATAAGAAAGTCCTGCAGATGTGTTTCATTTAGAGCGTTGAGTTCACACTGGTTCAGTGATCGATACAAAAACAACGGCTTGTTATGAACGAGGGACTTTATCAATGAAAGAATAACTATGGGATTGCGAAAAGGACTTTATAGAGAGACAAATGACATTTGTACACAACTAAACTGCATTCTCATTTATGCTTTGAAAGATATTTTCTCACCAAAAACTAAGACAATGCAGTCGTAGGAAATGACTTCACTAAGAGCCACATATTTTGCATTTGGAGGTTCAAGAATAGGAGGAAGCTAATGTCCACAACAGGACTTTTACCTTGAAGACTGATTACATAGAAATAAAACAAAAGTAGAGATGTGAACATAGAACAGTGTCCTTAGGGAAAACTGTACATGCAGTGCTGTAGGACTTACAGTGCAGTCTTCCTCTATACTGGCCAGTTGACGGTTCAAAAGATGCACCTTTGAGCTGTTCTAGAAAACTGCTCTATCATTGCTTGATCTATGTAATGCTACACACACTTTGCTTTATTAGAGAAACTCAGGATTCACCTGGGAGCAATGTACCAACTTAGGACAGATTTAGAAAAACAGTCTAATGGAAATGTCTACACATACGCTGGACATATTATGAGAACTTGTTCAACCATTTTGCATGTAAAGACTGATGCCATGAACTAATGCCTAAATGTTGTGGGGGTGAGACTATTCAACAGAGACCCAACATAATACATTTTGATCAACATGACATAAGCAATTGATAATGTAGGAAACCGCAGAGAATTGTACATAATCATGTGCATGGATGAACCAAAGCATTTAGAAGTTGTTCAAAGAAATGAAAACTGTTTTTTTTTAATGTGCACAAGTGACACAATGATGTGAAGATTGAACAAGTAGTTTTGAGAATTTCAATTCTGATCTGAGGAATGTACCAAAGCGACTGAGAAAAACTGTAAAAAGCACCATTGTTGGTGTCCATTTAGTTGAAACCAGAAGTCTACATCCACTGTATAAAAAGATATTTAACTTTTTTTCTCACTGTCTGACATGAAATGTGACTAAACTTTTCCTGTTTTAGGTCAGTTAGGATGACCAAAATTATGCATATTTACTAAACATCAGAACAAAGAGAGACATATTTTTAGAGAATTTTTTGTGGAACACCAAAACATTGGCAAGCTAACTTTTTTATTTAATTATTTATTATTTTTTTTAAATTTAAGACCAAGAGCTATTGTCATTTTCATACTAAAATACTTATAACAGTAAACTCTCCAGTTCGTGGTGGTTAGCACTGTTGCCTCGCAGTAAGAAGGTCGCCGGTTCACGTCCGGGTGAGGACACCCAGAATCTTTCTGCGTGGATTTTGCATGTTCTCCCCGTGCAGCGTGGGTTCTCTCCGGGTTCTCCGGCTTCCTCCCATTCAGATTCAATGCATGAATTGCAAAAGGGTAAAAGTAGCTGAATTAAATTACATGAACTTGAAAAAAACATGTTTAATTAACTTAAAAAATCAATAATGGTTACAGACAGGCTTGCTTTCCTTTTACATTTTCTGAGTTTAAACAGTTTCTTCTTCGTTTAATATAATAAACTTACAGTCTTGTCGTGTAAGCGGATAAGCTTCTGTCATAGTTAGAACTATTTTGATTATTTTGAAAAGAAACTATTATAAATTAATTTAACCTGTACTAAAGAGACACAAGTTTCCACCTTGTCTGTTTACTATTTGGGGAGTTACCCATGAACTGCATAAAAGATGGATGTAGCTACCGTGACATCACCCGTTGGTTTCTGCACTGAGAACATGAAGCCAGGGTTTTGCTACTTCCTGGTTGACATCTTGGATTTTTGGAGCCAGTGACACAAAAATCGTCAGAGGGAGGCGGAGCCATAGGAGCAGCAATTGGTCAGACGGATTGAGAGGCTATTGATATATTTTCAGATTGGCCACCTGATCTCTGGATTTGACCATGAAAACTAATAAGAAAAAAATTTCTGAGCTGTAGGAATGCAGTATTTCCTGATCTGTGATCAATTCTTTTCCAATTCTAGTCTATGGGAGCCAGGGCTTTTTGGAGCCAGCAGCTAGTGGACGTAGTAATATTGCAGGTTTTTGACACTTCCGGGTTGGCTTCATTTTTCAGGGCCAGTTGCTACGTCCATCTTTTATACAGTCTATGGAGTTACTCCATAAGGATCTTGGGAAGTCTGCTCTTAGTTTAGTTTTTTTATTATGTTGAGTGAACTCTCATCTGTTCATTTAACTGTAACTGAAGCTACAGGAACTTATGTTTTCAATCCTTCTAAAGTGGTCTTAAAGTTAAAAATGTGCGGACTTAATTAAGAGATCAGGACGTCCAGTGCCCTTGTTCACTGATGAATCGTTGAACATAAATAATAATTAGAGGACCAAAATAAACATGCCCCAAAGCTGCATTAGTGTAGTGACATGCAAATTATAAAAATATTGATTTACTTCCTGCCTCGCGATCAATAGCCATGCATTTATAAATACAAGCTGACTACCACAGAGACAGTCGAGTTTGAACATGTGCCGTGAAGCGTGGTCTGGTACAGCAGTCATAGCTGAACATTAAACCTGCATCGGCATCAAGCGTGCAGACGTTCTGTGCATATAAGGAAGTGTCGGCTGTCATTACATCTCTGGCGGCGAACAGATGTGGGATTGCAGTCGGCCCCGGCGTCACATATATCATTATTAAGCTATCACACGCACGGCCGAGGATCACTACACATTTAAATGTATTTGTGTATATCACGGAGCGAGGCACGTGTCGGTGTTGGCAGATAATCAACTGTGGCCTCTGGAGCGTAGACAAGCAAAGTCATAAAATGTAATATACAGCCACGGGCCCGCATCCGATAAACAGTAAACAAACAGTGTGAGGTTACCATCTACTGCACAATATATCACTGAGTGGGAGTCCACTGTGTTTTAATCATGTTTCACCATTTTAAATCCAGATAGAGCCACATGCGTAACTAAGTAGATTTACTCAACGACTACACCTACTTAGGTAGTTTGGCTTGAATATGTTCATCCTGTCACAGAAAACTAGGCAGGTTGACCCAAATGCAGAATGACACTCAGAGGCGTGGAGTTAGGAAAAATAAGGTTTAATGCAGAAACTGATATTGTAATGATGAGAATGAAAACAAGGCGGAGGTGTTACCCGTTGTGTGGTGATAGTCCTGGGAGCAACGGAGAAGATTTGGGTTCGATGCAGGTGGGAAGCTCAAAACGTGGATCGGGAACACAGGGAAAAATCCTCAACGAAGATGAAGCAGGAAAAGAGGCTCGGAAGAACCACTCGGGTGGTGGCTAGAAGTCACCATGTAGGGCAACACTCAGGCAAAGAGTGAATGGTGAGAGCTCCTCTTATACACGGGGTGATGACCTAGCTGAGTTGCGGGTGTGTAGGCAACACACCTGCAGGGAATAATTCACAGAAGGAGTTCTTCCAGGACGCCCTCTGGTGGACGCCCGGAGGAGAACATAAACACAGGGGCTAAAAGCCACCATTCCCTGACACATCCATGTTCTTCATGAGGCATTCCTGGATGAAGTATTGTACTTTATACTCTACTGTGCATATGATAAAAATGATGAATTATTCTTTGCAATGTCACAAAATGCTTCACACTAAATTATTTTTATTTTAATTTTTTTTAATGAATGAATGAATGAAGCCCACACATTCAGTTGGGAATGCCCTGGCTGCTCCCAAAACATCTCTGTGTAAAGTGTCTTCATGTAACGTCAGCACATTTTCATGTTTCCAAAAAAAAAAAAGTAGAAAAAGAAAAAAAAAAACACACCGTAGCAAGATCTCATGTCACATAATCATTAATGCAGGAACCCCTTGATGGTTATTTACCATCGAGGTGGCACGTTTCATCACCTTCTCTACCGAATAGCATCAACTTTTGTCATCAAAATGTTAAATGATGAAGTAAAGATAAGGGCTAAATCTACGAGTTAAGATAAAACATATCAGGAACTCGTTTGTGTTTAATTTACTGCACCTTTGAATTTGACTCTCACCGTCTCAGAGCGTCCGTCAGTGCAGAGTGGAAGTGAGAGAAGAGGTGTGCTTGTTTTATGTTCCAGCCGCTCCCGTCACAAACACTACCACAGTACTCTGTTCACCACGCCCCCATGAAGCTGCACTGTAACAACCAGCTAGGCGCTCCTCAAAGAAACTACCCAATGACAAGACAGAATTTCACAGGGGGGCCGAGATGGGGCCAATCAGATTCCAGCAGGGGCCATGGGCCCCTGTGGCCCCTGCCCTCCCTTCGCCTATGCCTGGTTTAAGGTCATTATTGATCAACACCGCCTCCCCCCAAAAAAATATTCTGGTGACTAACGATTTAGGTGGGAACTATTGCCACTGGAAATCAACTTAGGCAGAATCCTTGTGTTTATTCAAAAATGCCCATCATTGTTCTAAAAAAAAAAAACCTCTGTCGACATCCATCCATCCATCCATCATCTATATACCGCTTAATCCTCACTAGGGTCACGGGGGGCTGGAGTCCATCCCAGTCGACTCAGGGTGAAGGCAGGTTCACCTGGACAGGTCACCAGTCTATCACAGGGCTACACTTAGAGACAGACAACCAAGTACACTCACATTCACACCTACGGACAATTTAGAATCAATTCTGTTGACATGAAAATACAAAAATACGACTGAAGCGCTGCCGAGAGCCAAACCAGCAGGTGGCGATATAATACTAACCCTGAAGCCACATTGGTGAACAGAAGTCTGAAATAAAGCCGTCAACAGTTCAAGCTGGCTGCCAATGGTGGTGCATCCAGGAGAGAAGTAATCAAATGTGTGGCCTTATTTCTGACACCTCCGTTCCTCAGTACAGTGAAAGAGTATCTGGATATTTAGACATAAACATGTAGAAAGTCTTGGTAGCAAAATTAGCACCAGCGTTATGTTGGCTACGTCCATCATCGCATAAAATTGCCTCATGTTAAGGAAGAAAATAAAGGAGTACACTCTGAAATCACAACCCAAAACCTCTGCTTTCACTGCCTACAGTGCAAAAACAGTTTCTTCATCCTCACTCTGGAAGGAAGAATGGTTCCAAAAGCTCAATGTTCAACGGTTACAAACTAAGTAGAATTTAGCTAAAATACTCTTCATCAAGAAAACATGTATTTAGTTCCTAAATACTTCCAAACTGCAGAAAGGTGAAGAAACACATAGGAAAAGGTGTTTAGATAGTTCTCCAGTCCTGGAAAACTCCTGATAAATGAGAGCTTAGCAGTTGGTGTTTCTAAAGGTGCTGGATGGGGTTAAGGCCCCCCTGAAACTTAACTTCCTATAAAGGTCCAGCTCTGTCTGTTTGTTTTCTGTGCATCACCTCTTCCACCCACCAGATGTCCTCAGTAGTTCAGGTTGGAGCCGGTCTCCTGTCCACCACACCCACCGACCCGATCCCTCTCTACCGGCCGGCTCTCCTGTTTCCACCCTCCTTATCAGGTCTGCACCACATATCTCCACATGAGCTCTTGGTCACATTCTTGTTACCAAGTACTCCAGCCTTTTTTGGTCTGTCTGTTTCTGACCACCTGTTCTGACTTCGTGTCTGTTTAACGCTGAGGTCAGTTTTAAAGAAGAAGTTCCACTGAGGTCC
>NW_007577776.1:1000594-1048056 GCF_000690725.1 Stegastes partitus
CTCTGTGTTAGGACCTATATTATTTACCTTGTACATGTTCCCTTTAGACAGTATTATTAGGAAGCATTGCATAAACTTCCACTGTTATGCAGATGACACCCAGTTATATTTATCTATGAACCCTAATGAAACCAATCAGTTGGTCAGACTCCAGGCATGTCTGAAGGACATAAAGGCCTGGATGACCTGTAATTTCCTTCATTTAAATTCAGACAAACAGAGGTTATTGTATTTGGCCCTAAGCACCTCAGAAGCACATTATGTAACCAGATAGCTACTCTAGAGGGCATCGCCTTGGCCTCCAGTTCTACTGTAAAGAACCTTGGAGTTATTTTTGACCAGGACATGTCATTCAATAGCCATATAAAACAAGTCTGTAGGACGGCCTTCTTTCATCTGCGTAATATTGTAAAAATCAGGAACAACCTGTCTCAGAGTGATGCTGAGAAACTAGCCCATCATTTATAACTTCTATGCTGGACTATTGTAATTCCTTATTATCAGGATGTCCCAATAACTCTCTCAGAAACCTCCATCTGATCCAAAATGCTGCAGCCAGGGTTCTGACAGGAACCAGCAACAGATCATATTTCTCCTGCATCAGCTTTTCTCCATTGGCTTCCTGTAAAATCCAGGATAGAATTAAAAATCCGGCTTCTAACATATAAAAGTCAATGAGCAGCTCCATCTGACCTTAAAGACTTTATTGGACCGTATCATCCTAACAGAGCCCTTCGCTCTCACACTGCAGGTCTACTAGTGGTTCCAGAGTCTCCAGAAGCAGAATGGGAGGCAGAGCCTTCAGTTTTCAGCTCCTCTGTTGTGGAATCAGATCCCAGTTTGGCTTCTGGAGGCAGAACCCGCCCCCACGTCTGCCCCAACACCAGACGTCGTTGTACCCGCCAAGGAAACTGCAAGTATCAAGCTTCTGTCTCTAAACGGGTGTTTCATAATTACAATTGGCCTTCAAACAAATATTCCCAAATTGAACAGTTTAATCTTAAAGGCTTCTGAAGTCTCTGCTCCACATTCAGTTTCTCACTCTCAGACTTTCAATCAGCATTCTCATCATTGTTTGTATTTTATGCTTTATGTTTGTTGTTGTTGTTGTTATTTGTTTGTTTTAGTTAGTAATAAATGTTGTGTGTGTGTATACAGTTGTTTCCTGTGTTTTCTATAGCTTACTCTCAGTCACTCATCCGATCTTTAGTTACCTGAGCTTTAAGTTAATTCCCTTAACTTTATAAAACACTCTTGACTGATCACCAAGAGTAAACGATTTATTAGAATTATTGTGCTGACTCTGACATTATATCGCTGGATGAATAATTTAAAAGTTGGTTTTGATAATTCTAATTAATGCAATCATTTGCTTTAGAGATAAATATACCTTATTTCCCCCCCTGACACTCAGGACCTTAAGGACAAACATTTCCCCATTTAACCCCAGTATGGCTGCTATTTATGACCCCCTCCCATTAAAACATGCGTTCTATGTTATTAGGTTTTCATTGTGCAGCTTTGGCTTTAAAACTGTCATTTTGACTGTATTCCACCAGACTGTGCCATTTCTCCACATTTGACTGATGGAGCAAATCCAGGCTTCATTTGTTTTGTGGGAAAAGTGTTCACAGCTGAAATCATTTGTGTTGTTGGTGGGATGTCACAGCGTGGTGTGTCTTAAAAATGTGTGTGTGTGTGTGTGTGTGTGTGTGTGTGCCTTTATTAGCTTTACATTTATTCGCACCTTTAAGTGGCACTTTTTTTTGCATTAAATCTGACCTTGAAGTTTCTGTGTTTTCCTTTTTAATTTGGCTTCAAACCAAAATGTGTCCACAGCGGCACCACCGCGTTTTGCAACTATATCTGGGACACTCAAAATGCAGTCGGTTAAATGTGAACAATTAATCACCTTGAAACTAACAGGTGGCGTCGTTAAACCAGAACAGAAGAAGGAGGCACAAACGGTGGAAAACGAGATTTAAATGTGACGTTTATTAGAGTTTCATGCAGCTCTTGTCATGCAGGTGAACAGAAACAATTCTGATAAAAAATAGGCAAAACGATCAGCTCAAACAGCTGAAACAGAAACCCTCAGAAGAACCCACTAGTCTAAAATATTGTATAATTTAATGTTAAGTTTGCACTTGTAATGTAATTTCTTATCTATTTCTTTATGTACCTGTTATGTCCTGTTTCCATGCTCTCTTCACTTGTTCAGAATTTGCAGCACTTCACTATAAAACACAACGAAAACAAACTCAGCTTTACATTTAAAGACTTTATCATTTTATTCCCAGAGAAGATTTGTATAGATGTGTACATTCATTTTATTTCTTGTGTGTTTTATTCCTTATTCTTATTTATCTTAACACCTTTCACTGAGCGTTATACCATGTATGACTGTGTTTGTGACCAACAAAAGACCTTGAATCCTTGAATCCTTGAGAAGATGCAGTGCCTGAGACATCATGCTGTAAGTGTACATGGATGGACCAATCAAACATCCATTTGATGAACCCACATGCATGAATGTGGACCTAAGTTTGATGTCTAGCATTGCATTACATTTTTTCATTTACATTTATTTTTGCTGTTGTCTCAGTGTACAAAATGTTTCTGTGTTTGCTCACAAACACTTTAGCCATCCTTGTTTTTTGTAGCTCATGACAAAACTCCCACCATTGACCTCCAACATCTCATTTTAAACAACTGAACAAACTTGTGTAATGAAGGAGCTAAAAAAAACAAAAAAACAGAGAAAAAAAAACTCAACAAGGTAAAAAAAATCAATGCCTGCATTATTAAAGAGAACAAGTTCCTTCAACAATCAGCCTCAAGATGCCCGGAACAAACACTGTTGGAGACAAAACCGAATATTAAATAATATAATGCAACATCTTTTAAGATCATAACGTGTTAGCAAACACACACGATGATTCCACTGGAACAGGAGAGTCAGAAGGTCAAGAGCTCGTTAAAAATGTCTATGAGAGCAGAATGTCAGGTAGAGAACGATGAGCTGCAGGACGGATAAATGATGAGGGCAGTCTTTGTCTGCTCTGTGAGTTGATGGAAATTGAAAATGAGTCTCATTTCATGTTCTATTGTCCTTTATGTGATGAGCTGAAGGAGATGCCTGGCAGCATAATTGCCTTGATTTCTGCAAATTTCTCTTGATAATGACATGAAATACTTGACAAATGATTGTGTGTGCCGTGAACATGTGCAACAATATGGCAGCTTCTCTGACTTTTAAATCCACATGCAGCTAAAGAAAATCCTCCGTCCTCGATGGAGCTGGGATTTTTTTTTTACTCAGGGCATCGGGAATGTCTTGGAAGCTTCCTGTGTTTTCCTTCATCACTGCTGTTGCTCCCCTCTCCTGCTCTGGCTGGTTGACATAGAACACATCGCCACCGGTGTCCCAGAGTGGGAATGTCTCCGAATGCACCACGTTTAAAACTCAACACTTCATCAGCAATGTGTAAGAACTTGGAGCTGCTCAAATGTATTCATACCTTTCCATTAAAGAAAAGGAAAAATCAATAAATTGTGGTCCAGACTGCCAGTGAAGAGTCCTCTACAGACCGTAAAAAACCCAGGCAACTATTTCGGAGTCTTTATATTGAAAGTAGTACATTTTACACTGTGGACCCAGACTGCAGGAAGCTAAAACAAGGAGCTGCAATGAGCTAAAGGCTCCGTTAGAGAGTCACTTTCTGGACGTTTGTCACCTTCAGATGTATGTCAATATAATCAAACACAACTTCTCAAAGAGCAAACAAAAGTAAGACTTTGACAGATCCTGCTGAACTGCAAACAGAAGTGAGGCCGTGCAAATAGGAGCTGACAGTGAAGGTAGAAGTCTGGTCAGTCAGAAAGAAGCAGAAAGAACTGTCAACAAAAAATCAACAGACAAACACACAATTACACAAATGTTTTGTTTGCATAGTATGATTTTTACTTTTGAGATGACTTTTTTATTTCTGAAGGTAGAGTTTAATTCATTTTTATTTTTGTTTGATATTTAAAACATTAGTTTGGTTATATTGACACAAATCTGGTTTCATACTGGAGTGAATCCCTTCACATCACATGCAGTCATTTAATGCTGACATCAACATCAACATGGTGCCGCTGTAGGATCCAGAGGAACACATGACTCTGAGTACGAGGGTCCTGACGGAGCAGATTCTCACGGATTCTTAAATCTTCCATCTCTCCATATGTGACCTTTGGCCTCATGGCTCAGCTCCTTATTCTGGCCTCTGTGAAGCCTCGGTTACAGGTCACAGGTGTCGCTGCTCTCTTTAGTCCTGCAGTTTGGCAGCTCATTCAAGGCCTTCCTTCCTCTTCAGGGGACTGTTATGCAACCAGCCTGATGTTCCTCCAGAGAAATAGTCAAGTTCTGTAACGCTGCTGTTTCTTAGAAGCCAAAATTGAAGGCTTGGATTTTTTACCAATCAAATAGTCTCAGAGTTCTTTGCAATATAAACACCAAGCAAGAAACATACATGACATAAGTGAGGTTGACTTTTCAAATAACTCCAATTTTGTCCAAAAAACAACAAGCCAGTGCCGATATGAGCCGATGACATGACTGCACAGTGAAGAACATGGAAACCGTTTGACAGTACCGGGTCAGTCTGTATGACTCGCTGGGTGGGGAATTCCTCTGAGTGCTCAAACGTGACCCTTTGGGTTAAGTTCAGTTTCACGTTTCAGCTTCAGATTCTTCAGACAGTGGAACCAAACTGGACCGACCCCAGCTGTGATGTGACGGTCAGAGTTTGTCTCAAAAAGACACATTTAAAAAATAAAATAAAATAAAAAGAAATAAACGTAGTCAGATTATGAACAAATGTAAGCTCTAAAATCAGCTTTCATATACAAGAAATTACACCTAGAAAGGATTTTTAATACTGCTTTACTTCACTTTAACACTCCTTTCAGCATTCAGAGCACATATCAGCTCTCACACCATTAAAAATGTCTCTTTGTGCTGCTGCTTATGAGGATGAAGACGTTTCCACAGATTATTACAAACAAAAACTTTCGCGAATAATTGTCTCTAATCATCAGTTCCACCATCTGGTAAAATCCTGATGTTTCTTTCATGAAGCAAGTTCACCAAACAAGCCAAGCTTATTTCATTTAGCATTGAACATTACAGGAACTGGTTCAGCAACAACTCAAGCTCAGACTGACAGTTAACCCGACGGTTTGCCAGCACGTGTGTTTACAACAGCTGAGCTTGAACTGAGTTGAATTTGCTTTGCATCAAAAATGACCTGAAAGAAAGTCAGACGAGGACAATTATTGTTTGACATATTTCAAGATAAAAGTGTTATTGGGTTAAAAAGTTGTTGTTTTTTTTAGAGTCCAATGCAACTCCTTTGTTCCTGAATATGTTAGAAAAGCAACTATGTGCACAAAATAAAATAAAAACTCATGTTAGCAGGGTAAGCATCATCAGCGTCCACCTAAAACAGCATCTGCATGTGGCTGGAAGGGCCAGATTACACAGAAAGCTCAGTTTTAAATAATACCTAGGGGGTCAGAATCAGGCTCCACCAATACCTGATCATCAGTGTGCTGTTTGATCCAGAAGAGGCTTTTTTTATATTGTGGATCATCATGAATAACAAACCTTGTGCTCAACTTTTATTGGTGACTATTTGGCGTTTTTCATAACACCTGGAGGTTTTTTTTTTTTTCTATCCATTTGCCCAATTTGCCCTATTTCCACCTTCTTCCTGTGCTTCCACCTTTGTGTTTTTAGGACCAAATTACCTCGTTTCCATGCATTGTTAATGCCTCGCAGCCTTGGCCTCAAATAAAACATTTACTCCGTCGCCTCAGGACTGCGGCTCATTAAAACATATTTCCATCCTTGTCATTTACGGGCCTCGCAGCGATGAGACTGCACCTCATTTTGGTCCGCAGAGTCAACGAGACTACATGTTAATAGAATTCATGAAAAGAGATTTATTTATTTATTTATTTATTTTATGTTGCAGCAGGACAATTAGTCAGGCCGGTCAGACGAGGGGATCCACAGAATCTATTTAGCATCAGACTCTGAGTGAAATTGAATTTTGTTCTGGACTGATGCCACAAATGTTTTGTACAAAGAGAGTAAGTCTGCTTCAATCTTATCATTCACCTTCCTGTAAAAAAGCAGGGACTTAAAATGAACTCACTGAAGTCGGTCTTATCCACAGTCCACTGAAAGAAAAGTGCAAAACAGGGAAAGAAAATAATGAAGCAGCAAGAAACTGAGTTTGGCGTCCTGAATGGTCGTAGTCAGTCGTACACTGCACGGTAGTTTGTTGACATCTGTAAATTACAAGGCAGCCAGAGCTCATAAATGAGGAGTCATGTTTTAGATGAATACAATACACAGTGGAAATAAAGAATTAAAAAAACAACCAAACGGACACAATTCATCAAAGGCCAACAGCTGTATTATTAAGCTGTATCTACCATCCATCCATCATCTATACACCGCTTAATCCTCACTAGGGTCATGGGGGGCTGGAGTCTATCCCAGCTGACTCAGGGTGAAGACAGGGGACACCCTGGACAGGTCACCAGTCTATCACAGGGCTACACTTAGAGACAGACAACCAAGCACACTCACATTCACACCTACGGACAATTTAGAATCACCAATTAACCTCAGCATGTTTCTGGACCTTGTGGGAGGAAGCCGGAGAACCCGGAGAGAACCCACGCTGCAAGGGGAGAACATGGAGACTCCACATAGAAAGATTCTGGGTGTCCTCAGTGGGATGCGAACCGGCGCAAATAGTACAGTAACAATAAAAAAGACACCAAGAAAGATGAGTCCAGTGCTTTGCCTCTCAGTCATTTTTATTCAGCTGCCCACAGATGGCTGCTCAGGAATGTTTTCTGTATTAATAAAAAAACATGGTGCCACATCGTCTTCCTGTGTCAGAAGATTTAGAGAGATTGCATTTAAAACACTAAAATAACAGTCAGTATGAGAGACAGCATCTGCTTGGTCCTCTGGTTTTGTTTATATCTTTATTTTTGTACCATTTAGTGAAAAGTTGCTCCGAGATCAGTCAGTATGACCACCACAGTGTTTGTCAGTACCAGTACGTCAGGAGGCAGTCGAAGGTAACATCAGTATCACTGGATTTAGGTTGTTTACTGCACAGCACGGATTTATTGTTAACCGCAACGTGTTTGTTGACAATGTACCTTCACAAGTCTCTAATCAGAAAAGATTTTTAAAAACAAGATTTGCACCATATAAAGTCAGTGTGTGTGAGTCCACAGCTCCAACGTCCACAGCTCTGACTTCTCCATGTATTATAAAAACAGCTCAATTTACAAAACAGCTTTTTTTACATATGTATGCATCCATCCATCCATCCATTATCTATACACTGCTTAATCCTCACGAGGGTCGCGGGGGGCTGGAGCCGTGTGCTCACACACACTGGCTTTATATGGTGCAAATCTTGTTTTTAAAAATCTTTTCTGATTAGAGACTTGTGAAGGTACATTGTCAACAAACACGTTGCAGTTAACAATAAAATCTATGCTGTGCAGTAAACAACCCAAATCCACGATATACACGAGCAGCGAAGGATCTTTTAAACACAATCTTAATGTCACTTTTAACAAATCTATGCAGAACCAGTTTACAGGCAGCACACATGAAGCCACAGACACAATGGCAGCCAAGACCTTGCTGAATTCAATTCTGTTTCTCCAGGACTCTATAAGCCTCATTGTATTTTCTCATTGCGTGCATCTGGACCGAGGTCAGATATATTTACTGGGCCGCTTTAGGAATTCCATCGGAATCACATGTTCCGTGACATGAATGCTGCCACGCGAGGCGAAAAGGTCGTCCGTAATTGAAACTGTGACATTGAAAAGGCAGGACGGAGGAAAAATGAATAGTCTCACCTGATATTCAAAATTGAACTTCTTCTGCCCCCTAGTGTCAGCAGGTGAGGCGTGTTCTGTTTTATATGATACAACAGTTAAACAGCTACCTCTGCTTTTTTCTCATCACCTCTTAAACACACCGTGACAGGAGGACTTTCCTCCTTTTAACTCTTGAATTCGGGACTGCTGAAGCTTATAGGGAATCCAGATGTTTTGGATTGTTGGGTGTTTCTGTTTCTGCCTTTGTGAAGCGCTATGAGATGACTTGTTGTTGTAAATATGCGCTATACAAATAAAATTGAATTGAATTGAATTGAATTCTGGAAGCATCAGAGTTAGTGTTCTAGTTGTCCAGAAAAACAACACGTACTGATTGTGAGATTTAGGACAGTCGTTAACATAGCTGACCTAAATTCACAGGGTTCGTGACCTGCTGAGGTTTAGTGTCTGCTCACCACCTCACAATCCAGTGCATGGATATTACCCACATTCTTGGTTTATCACCATGTGATCCAGTGATTGATGAGTTTAACGCCGGAGAAAATGACCACAGACACTGAAAGAAATCTGTTTATATTTAGTTATGCAAACTTTAATGAAATGACCAAATCACTGTGTTGTCACCATCTACTATTTATTTATTTGCTTATTTACTTACTTACTTATGAGAGATGCAATTATTTGGGCCACAGCTTAGCAATTTTTTTGAATAGCTGAATTGTGTTACTAATCAATCATTTTGCTGATAAAACCATGCAGCATAAAGCATCCTGGAGTCCAAGGTAACGTTCTCAAATGTTTATTTTGGTCCAGCCAACAGTTGAAAATAACAGTTTTGGAAGAATATTAGTTCAAGACAGGCTCCAATGCTCACACATGGATTAGCACAGGGGTGCCCAATCCTGGTCCTTGAGGGCCACAGTCCTGCATGTTTTAGATGTGTCCCTCTTCCAACACACCTGATTCACATGATCAGGATCGTTTTCAGGCTTCTGCAGAGCTTGATGATGAGCTGATCATTTGTGGGTTGTGGCGCTCGAGGACCAGGATTGGACACCCCTGGATTAACAAGTGTTTAGCATTTTTCTTTGAATGCTAAAATAACTCCTGGTTCAGTTTCTGTCAATCCACTAATTGATCAAACAATCTTTGCTGTTTGTTGTTGTTGTTGTTGTTGTTGTTCATCTGTGTTGTATGTTTATGGAACGTTTTCTTCTTCTTCTTCTTTTTCAATTGTTACCTCATCAAGAAATATTCATGTCAGTCTTTTTGGAAGCTTTCAGGTTCTGGCTCAGTGTTTGTGATGGGTGCTGCTGTCATTAAAGTGAACCATCTCATATGGTGCAGGTTTAATAACATCAGCACTGAGACTGTTGCTTATGGAGGCGCTGAACCGCCACTCCTCAAAAAAAAACAGAAACAACAAACGGATTCATATCTCGTTATAACGGGAAAGGTTTCTTGTTATAGCGACATATTCTTCATGTTATAACGAGATATTATCACGTTGCAGTGGCAGCTGGCGACACCATGGCAGCCCTGAGCAACACCCCACTGATGAAGTTTCTATGAACTCGTCGTGTACCAGAAGACTGCCTCTCACGTTTGGAATCTCACCACGTCTCAACCCAAGCATGAAGTGGAATTTAATCAAATCGTGTAAATGAGCCATATTCCTCCGTTTATCCATGCTCCACCCGCCGTTTCTCAAAAGTGATATGGTTTCATGTTATAATGTGATAAATATGATCTCCTTATAATGTGAAATGTACGGAGCCCGTCTGGTGACATCAATAAGAAATGAAAATAACTTGTTCCAACGTATTAGTAAATCGTGGCCACGAGTTATTAATGCGTGGAAACGACAGAGTTAAATTGTGGCCTCGCATTACTAATATGAAGAAACAAGAGAAGTTGTGGAGCAAATTCCACAGTGCGGTCATACCAGCTGTGGATTAAGGATAACGGGCGGACTTGCATGAAACATGGAGCACTTTGATTTGATTTGATTTTTATTTTAACCTTGGAATGAACGACACCGATATCCTGCCATCTCTTGCGATGGAACACCGTGTGATAATTATGTCATTCCCACACATTAATAACTTGTGACCACGATTTACTAATGCGTGGGAACAAGTTATTTTTATTTCTTATCGATGTCACCAGACGGGCTCCGTAGAAGTATATCTCGTTATAATGAGATAAATACTTATCTCATTAAACTTTTCTCTTTATAACGAGATACTGATCCATTTCTTTTGTTTTGTTTTGTTTTGAGGAGTTCAGCACAAATCCAGTTCTTCAGATGTCACTCTGGTCCATTGATGGAAACACAGACTCTTAAACCGCATTGGCCACATTTGTTCACTTTAAACTCACAGTTGTGGAGCTGCTCCTGACTGACTTTGGGTGTTTTAGAGGGAGAAGTCAAATAATAGAGTTGTTGAAACAAATCTTGATGTCACATAACGTGGGACATAATCTAAAGCTCTTTGTGTTCCTACGCAAATACAGACAAAACGTGCTTTCGACTGTGGATTACTACACAAACCGGTCCCTGTGGACTTCCTACAGGTCAGTGGACTTTACACAGGGTGCAAAAAAACAGGACGTCTGCCTAGTTGTTGACATCCAATCAGGACGGGAAGATGACTCCTGATAAGCGTATTACTGGGACTTTCACATGGGTCAATAACAAAAAGAAGGCTTTAGGTTTGTGCAGCGTATCGAGGCTAGCCGGGATAACAGCGTATTGAAAATATCAAGTGTGTGATTTTATAGCAATAACCCATGTGATGACATAAAGAGTCCAGAGAATCAGCGATAATCAGCACATCACTGAGCGATCCACTGAAGGCTGTGGTTCTACTGAGCAGCTCCAACAACTGAATACAAGTCATAGCAGTACGTTGAATTCAGTCCTCCAGAAATGGAAGCTCCAAGGTCTTTGAGCTGAAACAAAACACTCCGACATAGGTCAAGACACTTTGTTTCAGACGTTGTTTTATTACGAATTCAGGAAGTAAAAAAATCAAACTTCTGTGGAGAGTTTCTGACTTCTGAGGCTGGAGTTTTAGTTCAGATTTTGAGTGTAACACTGACCTTTAACCAGCATCAGCACCAGTCCTCCAAGCCTCACTTTCCCAATCAGCACATCAAATATCTTTGCTGTATTTCACAATATTAGGCTGTATAAACAAAATATATAAAATTAAATCAACTCTTTGGAATGAGGGCTTTTTGTTCAGAGAAGATTATGCAAACCTGAAAGATGGATACAAGCTTTACTGAGACTCCATCAAAGCCACGTTCCCTGCAGTAATAAGTATAAGACACATTTCTGCATCTTTTCTGTTAATAATCATCTATCTTTGTCATCTTCTACCGAGCCCGTCTGGTGACATCGATAAGAAATAAAAATAACTCGTTCCCACGCATTAATAAATCGTGGCCACGAGTTATTAATGCGTGGGAACGACATAATTATCACACGGTGTTTCATCGCAAGAGATCGCAGGATATCGGTGTCGTTCATTCCAAGGTTAAAATTAAATCAAATCAAATCAAATGAAAACGTTTCATGCAAGTCCGCCCGTTATCCTTAATCCACAGCTGGTATGACCACACTGTGAAATTTGCTCCACAACTTCTCTTGTTTCTTCATAGTCGTCATGCGAGGCCACAACTTAACCATGTCGTTCCCACGCATTAATAACTCGTTGCCACGATTTACTAATACGTGGGAACAAGTTTTTCTTATTTCTTATCGTTGTCACCAGAAGGACTCTGCAATTTTCAATGACTTGAATTTAGGAAAAAATTCCAAACCTTATCCCCAGATTTCAAAGAAATTGTTATAAAGGTTAGTTTCTAGTCTTTCAGCAAAGAGTAGGACAGACCCGTTAGTGTTTGGTGTACAGAGTATGCAGCCACAGAGGAACTGATTTAAACTGTCACATGTTGGACTCTTCAGATGTCTGATAGGACAGACAAAAACAGAATAACTTTTCAGAATTCCTAAACATTTCACTTAATCTACACTGTTTTTTGTTTTGTTTGCAAAGTCTGGGAGAGAGATTGCATCTGTTTTTACTTTATTTTAATATTAACACATATGTTCTTTCTTGGTGTAAAATCTTGTATTTCACATTTCTGTCCTTTAGTTTTCTTGCATTCCTGCTGTGAATGAAGTGGAGCAACAGATAAGACAAAACAGCAGAAAAGCAGTTTACCGACTGTCGTGTGTCATCAGTCTCTTCACCGAGTGAACTCAACCCGTCATCCATGTCAACCACACCTGTCGCTACCAACCAATCAGCAGTCAGAATGAGGACACACCACTGCTGTATGTTTGTGTGTGTGTTTGTGTGACGACACACTCACGCAGGGTTCAAGGAAATACTCAAAACGTGCGCTTGTTTTGCAGACATGTCATGTGATTCTTCTGTGCATGTTTTAACCGTGTGCCTTTGGGTTTTATGATGATATTCAACTTTGAGCACACTTCATAAAATCAGTCAAGAAACTCAGTTATATTATTACATTACATGACATTCATGTTTTGTATGATTATGTGTCATAATTCCTACTAAGACATGTATAAATGGTGTTTTGGATGTGATTCATTTTTACATTTCCACCCTCAAATGCTCAAATAGATGTTTTGTTGTTGTTGTTGTTGTTGTTGTTGTTTTATGTGTGACCTCACACATAGTAACACCACATGACACACAAAAAGTGACCCTTATATTAAGACTCAGAAAAATAAATCCTGACTTCTTGCTACAGAGGAACAGTGATATCCACCTTTCAGGACTCTAAACCACATATTAACATCATATTGCTTCCAATCTTCTAAAAAAGGAAACATAACTGAGACTCGTCCAAATAAACATCCAAAGTGCTCTGCTGCACATCAAACCGTCCTCTTCTTTATAAGTGCAAAATTGTATTAAAACTTAAAAAGGGTGCTAATTAGCTTCTGAGCCAACCATGAGGTGGAGGAGGTCCCTACTGGCCCGTATGGATGACAATAACATGATGATAACACTTATTGAATGGGAAAAAATAGCATCTGAAGCCGGTGGGTAAACTCAGAAGTAGCCAGACGTCATCACAGCAGTACAACCTGGCAGGCACAACAACACAGCGTTCAGATTCTCAGAGGCTCCAGAACAGATCTGAGTGCCTCAGAAAAGCATGATAGGAATTTCTAAGGGAAGAGACTAAAAGTAGTCAACAATAAAGACACAAGGTGGCTCTTAACACCTCTGCAACCCTCATTCTTGAGACTATCAGAAATACTGTCAAACATCCATCCATCCATTATCTATACACCGCTTAATCCTCACTAGGGTCACCGGGGGGGGCTGGAGTCTATCCCAGCTGACTCAGGGTGAAGGCAGGGGACACCTGGACAGGTCACCAGTCTATCACAGGGCTACACTTAGAGACAGACAACCAAGCACACTCACATTCACACCTACGGACAATTTAGAATCACCAATTAATTTCAACATGTTTCTGAACTGTGGGACTGCAGCGACACAACACGTTGGCCCGACCGCTCCAGGTCCAGAGGTGCTGTTTTTGTTTTTTTCACTTTTTTTAGATGCTTTCTAAGTTACTTTTTTTGGTTTTTAGATAGATGCATTTTAGCACTTCAACAACTTTTAGTACCTACTTTTAAAACTTAACCACTACTACTAAAACACCCGGAGTTCATATAAACCACCAGCAGACACTCCTAAGACTACCAATGAACCAACCTGGAAGAGGGACTACTGGACACGATACGGGACCTCAGACTGCTGCAGCGATCAGACCTCCAGCCAGTGTATGGTCGGGGGAAAGAATGACTAAAGCGGTGCACAGGGAAGCAAATGCGGGGCAAGAGAGCCGAGGTCCATGCTTGGCTAAAAGCTAACCCATGCCAGCCGGCTCTCCTGCTGTCAAATGTCCGCTCTCTGGACAATAAACTGGACCACATCAGACTGCAGCGGGCAACACAAAGGGAGTTTAGAGACGGTTGTGTTTTTGTTTTTACAGAGACATGGCTCAGCGACAGAGTTCCAGACACCGCCATCCAACTCACAGGACGAGCCGCTTTCTGTGCTGACAGGCATCCAGCTCTGTCCAATAAGACCCGCAGAGGTGGGATGTGCGTTTATATCAACATGGAATGGTGCAAGAACTCTGTGCAAGTTTCCAGCTTCTGCTCTCCAATCCTGGAGTCTGTGACTGTTAGATGTAGACCTTTCTATTTACCACGCCGTGTTTGTAGTTGGAGTTTATATCTCACCAAGCGCAAATGGAAAAGAAGCCCTCTGTGAGCTGCAGACCCTTCACCCTGATGGAGTGTTTGTTGTCGCTGGAGATTTCAACCTTGCAAATCTCAGAACAGTTCTCCCTAAATTCCATCAATATGTGGACTTTGCAGCTCGGGGGGAGAATGTGCTGGACCTTGTTTACAAGCCATCAGAGAAGCCAAGCGTGCACATGGCCAGAAAATCCACTTCAGGGACAGCAGCGACACTCGCCGCATGTGGCAGGGCATCCAGGCCGTCACCAACCAACCACAGGACAACATCCCCCACCTGTGACGATGTTGGATGCGCTGAACGACTTCTACGCTTGCTTTGGAAGACCACCCCTCCCCCCGACGACCAGGCGCTGTGTCTCACCACAGCCAACGTGAGGAAGACGCTTCTCAGAGTCAACCCACGGAAAGCTGCTGGACCAGACAACAAAGTGTTCAGGACGTGTGCAGATCAGCTGGTGGATGTTCTCACGGACGTCTTCAACACCTCCCTAAGCACCTCCATTGCTCCAACGTGCTTCCAAACTACCACCGTCATCCCTGAGCCAAAGAAGTTGTCAGTGCCTGAATGACTATGGCCCCGTTGCACTCACACCCATCACAATGAAGCGCTTCAAGAGGCTCGTCTTGAGACACATTAAGACCCTGCTGTCCCCCTCACTTGATCACTTGCAGTTTGCATATCATCCAGACCGCTCCACAGACGACGCCATCTCCACCACCCTCCACCTGGCCCTCACCCATCTGGACAACAAAGACACCCACGTCAGGATGCTGTTCATAGACTTCAGCTCAGCATTCGACACAATCATCCCCCAGAACCTGATTAGAAAGCTGAGCCTCCTGGGCCTGAACACCTCCCTCTGCAACTGGATCCTGGACTTCCTGACTGAAAGACCCCAGTCAGTCCGGATCGGGAGCAGCACCTCCAACACCACCACACTGAGCACTGGGACCCCCCAGGGCTGTGTACTCAGTCCAATGCTATTCACTCTGCTGACATACGACTTCAAACCACATCATAGAGTTCGCTGACGACACGACCGTGGTGGGTCTCATCAGCAGGAACGACGAGTCAGCGTACAGAGAGGAGGTGCAGCAGCTAACGGTCTGGTGCCGAGTCAACAACTTGTCTCTGAATGTGGACAAGACCAAAGAGATGGTTGGGACTTCAAGAGTGGACAAAGGGAGCATGCTCCGCTGACCTTCAACAGCTCCACTGTGGAGATCGTCCAGAGCACCAAAGTCCTTGGTGTCCACCTGGCGGAGTCCCTCACATGGTCCCTCAACACCAACTTCATAGCAAAGAAAGCCCAGCAGCGCCTCTACTTCCTGCAGAGGCTGAAAAGAAGCCCACCTCCCACCCCCCACCCCCCATACTGACAATGTTCTGCAGAGGGACTATTGAGAGCATCCTGAGCAGTTGCATCACTACCTGGTTTGGGAACGGCACTGTCTCGGAACGCAAGATCCTCCAGAGGATAGTGAGACCAGCAGGAAAAACCACCGGAGTATCTCTCCCCTCCATCAAGGACATCTACACCACACGCTGCACCCAAAAAGCCACCAGCATTGTTAGGACCCCACACATCCTTCACACAAACTCTTTACACTCCTGCTGTCTGGCAAGAGGTTCAGAAGCATGCAGGCCCGCACGGCCCGACTGTGCAACAGCTTCTTCCCTCAAACCATAAGACTGCTAAACAGTCAAGGACTGGACTAAAACACAAACACACATACACACACACACACACACACACACACTTATTGAATTTCCCTTCTGGGACAAATAAAGTATTTTTCATTTCATTTCATTCATTTCATTTCATTTCACACACTACCTCCATTGGGTTGTTATTGTCCATGTTGTGATGCATTGTTTAAATTGTACATGTTTGCAGTACCTGTTTTTTTTTTTTTTTTTACATTTTTACTATTTTATTTTATTTTATTTTATCTTTCTTGCACTGCATTCTTTGCACTAAGACTTTAGCTCTGGATCTGGGAAACGCTGTCTCATTTCACTGTGTACTGTCCAGCTGTAAGCGGTTGAAAGGACAATAAAACCCTTTGAACTGAATTGAGAACCTGGAGAGAACCCACGCTGCACAGGGAGAACATTCAAACTCCACGCAGAGTTCT
Organism: Stegastes partitus; assembly: GCF_000690725.1. Lineage (NCBI taxonomy): Eukaryota > Metazoa > Chordata > Actinopteri > Pomacentridae > Stegastes > Stegastes partitus. Next base: position 1,016,991 of record NW_007577776.1, read on the forward strand.
CACCGGGATGCGAACCGCGGGGCTTGTAGCTGCGAGGTGACGGTTCTAACCACCGATCCACCTTGCAGCCCCCTGTCAAAACATAAAACTAACAAATGTAATTATTGACTTTTTAGAGAAAAGTATTACCTCCAAGAAAATTTGAGAGCTAAATTACTTAGCAACGCAAACTTCAATTAGTGCTTCACCCCCAGCACATGAAAGCAAATGAAAGTTTTGTGTTTTCAACATGGTATGAACTTTATAGACAAGGTTGACCTCTCTGGAAAGGAGGAAAACAGCACAAGACTCAACATGGAAAGGGACCATAGTTCAAAGCAACAGTTATTTTTTTCTCCATCCATCCTCCGACGACCTTTGGGTCCTCTGATAAGCACCTGGCCATAGAGTGAACGGAAGGAAAACAAAAACAACTCTGTGGAACCGAGGCAAACTAAAACGGAGACGGTGCGTTCAGCCACTTGAACTGGAATGAAGCAGGAGAGCGACACCAACAACGGCACTGCTGGAATGACGTGAAGCCGATTCTCTGCTCCAAACTTCCCAGGAAGTCGAACAGACCGTGAGCTCAGTCATTATCATGTTTGGAACAATCAATTGAAAGGCTGTCTGATATAAGTTTCATACTGATGCTGCAGTGTTGGATGCAGCATTTTCCAGTCTGATACTCACTGCCGAGAGTCCAGCATGCAAACTACCTGTGCCGTCCCTACCTTCATTTTCTATTCCTCCCAAGTCAAACCCGCCCCTCTACCTCCAGGAGTTGGCCCAAATATTACAGGACTAGGAAACTCATTGACCTGCCAAAGCAATAAATCCTGGTTCCTGGTTCAAATCACGCCACTGTGTGCTCATGATCAGATATAAGAGGTGCAATAAAGAAGCTGAGACTATATGAAGCAAAAAACTATATCTGATTTGAATGTGGCTTCTTTCAGCTTTGAAGTAGTTTCTTTGCGCAGTGGTGGTACGGCCCAGCTGTCTCGGGTCGGCTGGGAGTAATGAAAAACCAGATGTTATTGGTTGGCTAAAGCAGTTTATTGCATAGTGACATAATTAACACAAAAGAAATGCGTTCATACAAAGAAAACAGGCCTGGTAGATGTTGGTTAATCAAAGAACCCAATAAAACCAAACTTGAGTGAACAGAGTCACGAAAGCATCTAAACAAAAACAAACAACTGAACAAACGCATGCCTTGAAACACATGCCGGCAAGAGACAACGAGGACCTTCTTCACTCAGACGAACAGTTACAGTCTCAACCCAGACTCAGGTAACGTCCACACCAAGTCAACATACAGAGGACACAAAACACAAAGACAAGAGAAGACAAGACAACTGTTCACGTTAAATCCCTGCCGTCATGACTGTGAGGTTGTAGGTTTATACGGTAGGCGTGCTGATTGCTGCAGTTTGATTCGCTGAAGGTGGAGGGAACCAGGTGGTGGTCCAATCAGGTACGGCAGGCGAAGAGAACAAGGGCTGGAGTGCCAATCTGTAATGACTTCATACAAGTTCTCTCTCTATACAGAGCCCACAAGGGATCCACCACAGCACAAGACGCCACAAACACAACAGGCGCCGAAGAAGTGATAGCCAGCTAGTTAAAGCTACTGCCAGTGAGGAAGTGAGGAATGAAAACATGACTTCTCAGAGGTGGTTTCATCCCAACATCACAGACATGGAGGCCAAAAGCCTCCTGCTGACTCAGTGAGTGGATGGAAGCTTTATAGCAAGACCCAGTAAAAGTAATTCCCTTGGTGCCCCTACCGCATTCATAATGCCCCACAGAAGTCCTGTTCTGTGAGAGGGTTAAGCATCATCTACAATGTGCTAGATTTCTGCAAAAACGGTGACACTTGATTTTTTGATCTTATGCAAGCAGATGTCTTAGATGACTTGAGCAGCATGGGTGAGGAGCAACAGTTGTGTTGGTGCAGCCAAAAAAACAACAAAAAAACCCTGACCTGACTGCACTGTGATTGGATGTGTTGTCATGATGGAAAGCAGTTAGGGTTATTTGCATTTCATGTTCTCTGCTGTTTGTCGTTGTTGTTCTCTGGGTTGCAGCTGTAGATCCACTTCTCATCACCAGTGATGATTCTCAATATCCTGAACAAAACTGGCTCAGCTCAGGCCTGCTGATGGAGATCTTCTCAGACTTTGACACTGTAGTGCTTTGGCAGGTCCATTTTGCCTCCAAGCAGTCACAAAAATGCATGAAAAATCGTTCCAGAAGTCAATTTTCGAACGTGGTACAGAATTCTGATTCGGTTAGGACCAGTTTGACCCTACGCAACAAGAACACATGCAGAACTTTCTGATCGCACCTCGTAGCTCCCATCAGAAGAGGAGAAACCGCTCTATTCACAATCTTTTCTTAGTCAGACCTGATATCAGTTGAAGGAATGGCTGCTGTGTGACATGCTCCCTCATTACCTGAGTTACTCAAAAAGAACAATCTATATGATTTCATACTGACAAAGCCCATTTTCAGTCGATCATTTGTTGAAAAACATCATTGAATATTTGCTGTCCAACATATTTTGATGACTCCTGTGCTAACCACAGCACCGAAACAGCTCTGATTAAGGTTTAAAATGAGATCATATTAATTACATTATCAGCATCAATACAAACAAAACATCTAAACAGTGTTGTTGGACCTAGCTGTGGCTCAGGTGGTAGAGCGGTTGTCCTCTAACCCCCTGCCCCTCCACATTCGAAGTGTCCTTGGGCAAGACACCGAAACCAAAGTTGCTCCCAGTGGCAGCTCTGTGGCCAATGGTGTATGAATGTGTGTGTGAATGTGTGAATGAGAAACACATTGTAAAGTTGAGTACCACCAAGGTAGAGAAGCGCTGTATAAGTGAAACCATTTGCCATTTTATCAGAAACCTGACTGTTAATTGGGTTCTTTAATTCAAAAACAGAACAAAAATAATATCATTAAAATGTAAGGCACTAACAACCAGAGGTAAACATCAGAGGAATAAAGTTGTTTGAGTCACTGCAGTCAGCAGCCTGGATGATGCACGTTTGTTGATGGAATTTGATACAGAAACATCTGAAATGCGACATCGGCAAACACCCCCACCATGACACGCCGCCTATGTATAGTGGCACGGGCCGTCTGGAAATGTTGAAGACTGATTCTGGATTATGTTGTTGTAAAATAATCCACCACTGAGCGAACAATCTGATTTGTATAAATTCCAGGCTTTCGAATAACCCTGTTGTTTGTATGGAGAGCATTAAAACCAACTAAAATATGCCTGTGGTTGACATAGCAGAGATGTTTAATGCGGTTAGGGCAATGCCTCCTGCATCAGGAGTAAAAAAGAAAAACCTTTGGCAAAGTTTGTTCACGTTTTTATCTAATAGCCAGCTTGTTACTGACCCAGACTGCTCCTTTATCTTTAACCAGATACACTTCCTCTGAAGTTACACATGCTCACAAGTTGATATAACAAACTAAAAGATGCAGAACATCTTTTTTAATAGACTTTAATTTCCACATTCCTGAAACTAACACATATTCTGCACTGCAGTGAACGTTTGTTGTCGAATGTCTTTCTGTCTTGTTTGAACAATAGGAGCTGTGATTCGTTTGGCTATTTGTACACAGTTGTAATAGTTGTGGGTGCATCCAGGAAGCCTGACGTGTCTATGTATAGCAAAACCAGACCTCCTGTGGTGTGGATTACCTCTTTATGATGACACGGAAACCCTACTAAACGTGCAGTTTAGGGTTTCAGCGGGCATATTTTTGATTTATGCTGCAGTCATGTGACAGAAGCCTTCACCGCAGTATCAAGCCTGAAACAACAACCAGATGCCACATTTTTAAGGTTTTATTTTCACACGCAGTTGCTTTTTTCAGTCTTTAATTCAAATACGTACGGGAACAGAACAAATGTTATTTTTTACGACTTTACTGAAGATAGTTTCCTAGAATTTTGAGGGGCTTTTTTTTTCTTTCTTTTTTTAAACAGTTCATACTTTTTAAAAAATGCTTCCTTCGCTTTTGCTGCTGTCATGTCCTCTTTTCTTGTTTCACCTCTGGTTTTCCAACCATGAAGGGAGTGCAACAAAGTACGCAAAAGGAAAAGTACAGAAATGTGAGTCAGTCAGTTAACTGTGTTTGAGTCTGTCACCATTACAGATAAAGAAACAAACAACAAAAACACACAAAAACAACATATGAAGGAGTCAACCAAGACATGAAGCCTGTCAGAGATACTGACAAGAGCTGATGTGTCATTTACGTGGCAAGAGAATTAGACATAGATGCTACAGATTGTCGAGCATCAAGCAAAGAGAGATGTGTTTTCAGGGAAATACAGACAAATTTTATATTCTGGATGGCCAAAAAACACAGAAATAATTCACCTTATACATCAAGAGGCCTTTAATATCCGCCTGGAGTTTCAAATGTTCAGTTTTCAGATAAAAAAATAAGCAAAAATAAACAAATAAATAAATAAAGACGAGGGAAGACTGAGGAAACGAAACGAAAAGAAAAAGGAGAAACTGCTGTTTATTGTGTGTGTGTGTGTGTGTGTGCGTCCTGTTGCAGGCCTCTTGTGTTTTCTGGTAATTTTCCACCAAGTGTGGAAGTGTTGCATTTCCATTATCAGCGTCTTATCGCGGGGTGGAGTACGTCTGGAGGTGGAGGAGTAAAAAAGGGGAGTGTCTCTGCACCGACTGTGACACATGAACTTCTACTATGAGCGTACAGATCATTTAACCGTTAACATCAGCGTTTCCTATTAGTTTTTAACTGAAGCTGCTCTTTAATTGGAGCTGAATCATACTGGTGTGAAATATTCAATCCCAGGAGTGGACAGGTTTAAGAGGTGAATCAGGACCGACGTCTCGTGCAGCATTTTAAACGCATGAACAGAAGATTTTTGTGAAAAGTTTAGGTAAAGTTTGGAGAGTTTGAACAAGTTCAGCAGCAGAAGCACAGTTTTGTGAAAGTTGAGTATTTTATGAAATTTTCATTTTTGCCTTCCTCACTACAGTTTTTAACTTCACTCAATTTATCTGGCGGTTCCTTAAGATACGATTTTAGAGTTTCCTTGCAGGTATTCACAAACAATCAGTTATTAAAAGTTAAAAAAAAAAAAAAAGGAGCTTTAAACATTTACCAGCTGTAACATTCATGCATATACAATATAATAATGCATAATCCATATTCATTATGCAATAAGCTATATTATAAGTTCTTTACTTTTTGTACTTTTAAATGCATGACTTTTCCTTGTTAAAAAAATAAAAAATAAAAAACTTTCTACAAAGTGGGCAGAGCCTAGGCATAGGCAGTACAGGCAAATGCTGAGGGCACCGACATCCACGGGGGGCGCCACAAGCCTACCAGGCTAACTGATATGTATTCAGGCAAATATTTATCAACAAGCGCCGATGCAGTTTCTCTACCTTTAGCAGCAGTGACGCTACGTTAGCGTCTTAGCTGCTAATGTTAGCAGCGAAGACATTAGCGTCTTAGCTCCTACCATTAGCAGCAAAGACGTTACGTTAGCGTCTTAGCTGCTAACGTTAGCAGAGAAGACGTCAGCGAAGACGTTAGCATCTTAGCTGCTAACGTTAGCAGCAAAGACGTTACGTTAGCGTCTTAGCTGCTAACGTTAGCAGAGAAGACGTCAGCGAAGACGTTAGCATCTTAGCTGCTAACGTTAGCCTTGAAGACGTTAGCGAAGACGTTAAGACGTTAGCGTCTTAGCTGCTAACGTTAGCAGTTGAAGACAACGGTACAGAAACTGCATCACGCTTGTGGTTCAATATTTGCCTGAATACACGTCAGGTAGCCAGGGAGCGTCGTAAAGACAACAAGAGGTCACTTGTTTCTTCAGTTTCATTTAGTGTGTTGTTTATACTTAAATAAAAGCTTGAATACATGCATACAGTTTGTGTTACTGTACGACAATTACGGGTGAAATTCACTGTGATGCTCGGGGGCGCCAACCACAATCCTGCCTAGGGCACCAAATTGGTCAGGGCCGGCCCTGAATGTGGGATTACTATTTTTACCCTGAGTCAAATATTATGTATAGAAGTTATAGAACATCTATAAAAATATATCAAATTGGTAACACTTGGTTGTCCTCCATTATCGCCTATTTCTCCTTCTGTTGCCAAGAAATACTTCAGGATTCTGATATTATAGAAGGAATTCGCACAGACTTCACATGTGTCTGAGCTCTAAAATACAACAACAGAGCTCAGGTCAGAGTCTCGGTCGGAGTTTGAACCCCAGTCTGCATGACTTTGCTGTTTGTTCTCCTCATGTCTGTGTGAGTTTCCTCCAGGCGCTCAGGTTTAGGTATTATATGTGTTATTATGACCAAGGCAGCAGCCTTACAAGTGCAGCTGACCCATTAATAATCAATAGAAGGGTCAATAGCAAAGGACAAATCACTCAGTAGGGACTAATAACAATAAATGTTTGCCTAACTTTAACCACATTAAAAAAATAAAAAAAACTTCAACCAAACACTGGCTTAACTGTAGAACTGTTTGCTTCTCTGGAACTCTGGAGTCTGAAATACCTGCAGAAAGGTGCCGAGAGGACAGAGAACTTGCCATAAGAGAAAGAAGACGAAGGTCCCTGGGCCTGCAGCAGAATTCCACAACAGAGGAGAATGCAGTCTCTTCTGAGATAAGGTGGTCTTAAAGATGCATTGGAGCTTGGAATGGTGTTAGGAGAAAGAGTTTTAAATTGTATTCTAGATTTTTCAGGGAGCCACAGCATCGACCAAAGGTTCTTCAGAGACATCCTGCTAATAATGAATGAAAATAGTCCAGCAAAGACCTGCATGGATTAGATTCACAACATCAGTTTGACAATGTTGTGCAGGGTGAACGAAGACGTGCTTAATGTATCAGTTCAGGGGCATATCGTGTATAAAATGACAAGACATCGAGGCCTCTGTATCTTTAGGACATGCTTGAAGATCAACTGATGTGTTCCATGATGAATATAAGTGTGCGTAATCTGCATAGTTTTTTCATTGAGTGATCAGCTGGGGATCTAAAGATATTGACATGTACGTTTAAGTCCTGATTTGGCACAAGTCTATCCAGCTACGGACTGATGAGTATCTAATCTCTTTGGTAGGTCTCTGAACACTTTCCATCTTGCTGCACATCATCAATTCTTCATCGCAGGTCTTCAGAGATTTTTTTTCCTTCCCAAGACACATGAGTTTCGGACAGTTTTAGAGTTATGCCTGACCTGAAAAGTGTTTATTGGTTGGAGTTTGCTAATGCTTGGCAATAATTGAGTTAACATGCTAAACTTTTTTGTCTCATTTATGTCATTTTATTTGAAGCAGATTGAGGTTTTTAGATGAGTGCACTCAAAGATAAAATTAATCCTTACAAATTTTAGAAGGCCTTTTTTTTTTTTTTTGCCATTATTGGTATTTTAGAAGAAAAGCTCATTAAAATGCTCTTCCACAGGTTGAATTTAGGCATTTTAGTGATATTTTTAGGTTCAGGCTTCAGCAGGTCAAAGTTTAGATGAGAGTTTCTGTAGCTTTCCTCCTCATGGCTCATTTCCATGACAGCTTCCCTATTGGCTGTCCTGCTTTGTGAGCTCGCATCTGATTGGCCGTGAGATCTGTCACTCAGAGCAATACTTTGCTCTGATTGGCCTATTTCCAACTCGCTTGTGCTGCTTTTCTTATCAAGGCAGACACTGTTTAAAATCATTTTGTGTTCTCAGAATCGTGTGTGGCCGGCGCGTTATCGATAAAAGACGCAGCTCATGCGTTTATCGCATCACTGCGGCTGGACTGTTCCGAGAGTTGGATGAGAGGCGATCAGCTGAAGTTTGTTGGACTCTTAGTTGAAGATGCAGAAATCCAAGGATTTTCGTGTGGATGATTTCGTCGCGGGATGGATCGGCGGTGAGTGATTCCCAGCTTGTTTTTTTTATTTTATTTTATTTTTTTTATTTATTTTTTACTCATTTTTAGCCAGAACTGAGCCTTTCAGTGGCTCTGTGAGTTGGGCGAATTTGTTGCTGCTAGTTTGTTTGGGTGAAATCTGCACACAGCTTCAGAAAGTGGCACTTTACTAATGTTATCATCGTTATTACAAAGTGTGGTGCAGAGAAACTCCTGCAGCCCCACTTGCATCCACCTCCAGTGTAAACAATGGAGGGTCCGCTGAGAGCTCCGACCCCCACATTTACACTCTGAACAACACTCTGACTGCCTCGAAGCCTTTCTCTCCTCCTGAAATGCTTGCAGACTTTGTCTCGGCAGCACTGAGGAGGCAGAAACTTTTATTTATTTATTTTATTCTGATGAGAAAACAAGTTTTTTGAAGTTAATTACATGCAGTGGCAGGACTTGCCGCTAGGGGCGCTGCTGCGGCGCCAGTTTCAGTCGCACAAACAAGAAGTAGGCCTCCAATACATTTGGTTGTTTGTTCAGGAGATCTGCTCCCAACTATACATATTACTGTGTTTGCATAGTTAATCTGTGAGTAAAATTTTAATTCAAGCTTCAAGTCAGATGGAGAGTTTAAAACTGGGTCAAATCTAAGAGCCAGAAGGTCAACATTTGAGCTGTTCTAAAGATAATGTTCATATGTAAATATAAAGCACATAGTCTGTGATGAATGTTGTTTTTAAAAAAAGTGTTTGAAAAAGACTGAAGCCTTGCAAAAAAAGAAACATAATCCATTAAAAAATACATACTGAACAAGACATACGACAGAAATACAGTTCTGTATTTAAGCAAAACCATTTGTGTTGGCGGTCGACAGTTTGCTGATTTTAGGTGTTACTTGTGGTATTACCCTTAAAAAGACCAAAATATGTCCTTATATTTGTCTCAAACTGCACATCCAAGCTGAATGAATAGTTTTACTTGAACTAAAGCATCTTTCATTCTGCTGGCGAACCCAAAGAGATCCTTCAACTTGTTGTGTTACAAATTCCTAAAACAGCGAACACACAAGCTGTGCTTTGAAATGGTTTAAACATGTTGTAGCCTCACGTTCATCTTTTCTCACTTGCAAACTGTACAGTGCACCATCTGACCTAATATGAGCAGATCAGGATTCAGAGTTCTGCTGTCTGATGCTGTGCTGCATCGTCTGAAACATTCCTGTTGTCTGTCATGCTGTAGAAGTCCTGAACTGAGCGGAGCTGCTTGTAATCTGGGTTCGTGGCTTTGATAATGTGTTGCCATGAGCTGTGTGTGTTTGATGCATATTTGGAGGCAGTGAGGCAAACAGACAGCAGCAGGAACAGGGGGTCAATATGGGCACAATAGCCCATGTTTGCCCCGGGGCCCCATGGTGGCAGCTCCGTTTGACCAGTCTGGAGCTATGAGAGCAAAATGTCCATTTACTTGCTGCAAACTCACTAAAAGTGTGTCATTGCATCTCCATGTGTCTTTCTATCAGTTTAACTAAAACACGCTTTAGTGGCATGAAGCTCGTCACAAACCAAACCACACAGAGAAATGAAAGTTAGCGTAACGTATGCGGCTGTATGCACTGTAAAGACAGTTTGGTGTGTTTTTATCACTGGAAGTAACACATACTATCATAAAGTTTGCCTGTTCCATGTTTTGTTTTGTTTTTCATCCTCTGGTATTATGTGAATTCATTTTTATTCTCCTGTGTTTGTGTTTCTTTCTCTTTTGGCTGCAGGAGCTTCCAGTGTGGTTGTGGGTCATCCGCTGGATACCGTCAAGGTATTTAAGACCTACGTCACCCGATTCCATCCACTTTTATTACCGTCTAGTCGTTATTATAGCCGGTGTGTAAAAGCACAAAAACCTGCAGCTCATCAAATCTCTTTTATATTGCACATCCTGTGGTTATACAAGAGCAATTAAGACTCATTTGCCATGTTGAACATATTTACTTGTTGTTCATTGTAGGATTTATTCTGGTGAACTTCCATCTGTCTGGAAAAAGTGTTTTTGTAGTAGATATGGGAAGAATAGTCCATCTAATCGTTTTGTTATATGCAGGACTGGACAGATGTCTGGATGTCGCAGGTTTCCAGGTTTTTATAGAAAGTGTTTCAGAATAATCGATTTAAACAGGAAGAGAAAAGGAGGGCGATTTTCCACTGTGGTTTCCAGTTAAAATAGCTCATTAAAGGGCTGCATTAGCAGAAATTAAATAATAAGTTTTAGTTGTATAGCACTTTTAGAAGACAATTCACAAAGCGCTTTTACATAAAGGGAAAAAAAAGTATATAAAGTACAGGCAAACAGTCAGTATAAAATACACACAATAAAATGGAAAAGAACAGACTGGGACACTCTTGAAGGGTGTACTGATAAAACGGATTAAAAAGACAACATCACAGGGGAATGAAGATAAAAGCTGAAGATAAAAGTAGATTAAGAAAGATAAAAGAGAAGGATGGCAGGTAGTACCAATAAAAATGGAAAAGAAACGGGGAAAATCTAAAAGAGAAAAAAAAATAGAACATCACTTGAAAGCGAGTCTAAAAAAAGTGGGTTTTAAGAAGTGATTTAAAAGAAGATACGCAGTCTGCCAGCCTTAGTTCCTCAGGTAGGTCGTTCCAAAGCCGAGGCGCCCTCACAGGAAAGGCCTGGTCGCCTTTGGATTTGTGCGTCAACTTTGGAACAACTAGGAGGGACCCACCTAAGGATCTAAGGCTGCATGTGGGGATATATGGGGCTAGCATGTCTAAAATATAGCCAGGGGCAAGGCCCTGACTAGCTTTATAAGTGATCAGTAAAATCTTAAAATCAATTCTAAAACGGACAGGGAGCCAGTGGAGAGAAGCCAGTAAAGGGGAGATGTGTTGTCGCCTGTTAAAACCAGTAGGAAGCCCAGCTGCTGCATTCTGGACAAGTTGGAGGCAAGAGATGGGTTTTGAGATGCCGGATAAGAGGGAGTTGCAGTAATCCAGGCAGGAGAAGATGAGGGCATGGATGATTCTTTCAAGGTGTGACTGAGCGAGGATTGATTTGATTTTGGAGATTGCTCTTAGCTGGAGGAAACAAGACTGGATGATTTTATTAATATGGGGGGTGAGGCTGAGATCTTAGTCAAAAAAGATTCCTAGGTTTCTGGCAACAGGTTTAACATTTGTGGCAAATGGACCGAGATTGTTGGCGGTAAGACTGTTCTGGGGATTTGGAGGATTGAAGAGAATGATGTCTGATTTGGAGTTGGTTAATTGCAGGAAGTTTTGAGCCATCCAACAGTTAGTATTGTTAAAACAGTTAAAAACAGCAGCTAGGCTTTCAGCAGGTCTCAGTGGGAGGTATATCTGTGTGTCATCCGCATAACAGTGAAAAGAAACATTGTGGCTCCTAATAATTTGACCGAGGGGAAGCATATGAATAGAAAATAAAATGGGACCTAAAATTGAACCTTGCGGTACACCACAGGTAATAGGCGCTGAAGAGAAGGAAGGGTTACCTATGGTGACCGAAAGGTTCTGTTTAAAAGGTAAGAATAAAACCAGTCAAGTGCGTTATCTCTGACGCTTACCCAGGATCTAAGACGGTCGATTAAAATGATGTGGTCTACTGTGTCAAAGGCAGCACTTTGGTCTAAAAGAATTAAAACTGAGCTCTCTCCTCTGTCAGCAGCAGTTGGTGACCTTGAGGAGGACAGTTTCTGTGCTGTGACGAGCTCGAAAACCAAACGGAAGTTTTTCAAAGATGTTGTTCTGACACATAAAAGTTAAAAGCTGGACAGAGACCACTTTTTCGAAAACTTTTGATAAAAACGGAAGTTTGGAAATTGGTCTAAAATTGCTAAAAACAGAGGGGTCGAGGTTGGGTTTCTTTAAAAGGGGTTGGACTACAGCATGTTTAAAAGCAAAGGGGAAGTGACCAGTTAAAAGGGAGCTGTTAATAATCGATAAAATGCTGGGCCCAATGGTTTCAATAACCTCTTTAAGAAATGTTGCGGGAATACTGTCGAGACTGCACGTGGCTGATTTCATCTTGCTTATTAGTTTGACTTAGTAGGATAAAGAAACCATATTAAAATTGCTAAAAATAAAAATAAAAACTTGCCGAGAAGTAGATGAAACAACATCGGGGGGCTGATCGTTTGCCTGGTGTCATTTACTTTGTCTGTAAAAACATTTTTAAAAATGTTCACAAGTTTCTGGTGAGGTGTCGATAAAATGACGGGGGGAGGATGTGATAAAAGAGTTAAATAAAAATCTGGGGTTAGAATGATTTGCTAAAATTAACGAAGAATAAAAGGCTGCTTCTTGCTTCTTTAACTGCAATTTGGAACTTCTTCAACGAGTCTTTCCAAATTTCATAAAAAAACCATGTAAACTCAGTTTCTTCCATTTCATTTTGTTTTAGAGTCTTTTGAGCTCCTGAGTGGAGTCATTTAGCCAGGCCTGTGGAGAGCTCCTGGAGTGTTTCAGTGTAGACCAGCTCCTCTGTGTTAAAATTAAAAGCAGTTGAAGAAGCAGAGACAAAAAGCTCAGAGAATTTTACCGTGGATGCGGAGTTAAAAACACGATGACGGATGGGAGCATTCTGACAAGCAGGTAAAACTGCTAAAATGACACTAAATAAAATGAATTTATGGTCAGACACACAGATATCCTTGGTGGAAAGATTGAAGGGGCTGAGACCGCTGTGGAAAACCAGGTAGAGGTTAAACGAGTTGATCGTCTCTAGAAAGTCTGCAGACAACGTTTGGGATGGGCAGCAGACATGTCTGTTAAAATCACCTAAAATAAAAGGATGAAAGCTCAGAGAATTGATGAATAAGAACACAGCTAGACTGAAGTGGTCTGCAGATAATTAACCTCACAGATGGGACCTTTAAATGAATTATAAAACCAAGCTATTCAAAAGAGGTCAAACTGATGTGTGCAGTGGCATTGCATCTAAAAACCTTTTTGTAAATCAAAGCAAAGTCAACGTAATTGATTGAATATTCTCTGTAGAATAATCAGTTTTCTAATCTGTGTTCTATCAGAAGTTTAAACATTAAAAATAAAAACTCCTTTATGTGATTTTTTTATGTGATGATGCGTACAGCGAGCGATGCTGCGACTACACGGCGTTGGTCAGCAGTATTAGTCACGTACAGCTCAACAGGTTTGCAGATGAAACTCATTCCCCCAGCTGAGAATCAGTATCGCTCATAAAGAATAATCAGGAAACGCTTTGGTTAAAGGGAGACTCTTCAGATAACCTGCCCCGGACCAGGTTAGCTCCACAGCATCAGTTACCATGGAGACCTAGCAGGTTTGTGATACTGAGGATTGAGGTGGATACTTGCAGTGAGATGCTAGAAGCTTGCAGGTATATAATATGACAGCCGATGTTGTTAGGAGAGGTTCATGTCTGCAGTGTATTGTGGTTTTCTCTCTCTCTCTCACTCAAGCTCTTTATGGGAACTATGTTAAACTTGCCCATCGTCTTCAGATAAAACAGAATAAAGGTGGATTCATTTCATAACATGAAGACTTGAGTAAATTGAAAAGACATCGGCTTTGTGTGTTTAACTGTTGGCCGGTTTGTTTCCTTCAGACGCGGCTCCAGGCAGGGAAGGGCTACAAGAACTCTCTCCACTGCGTCCTGACCATCTACAAAAAGGAGACGGTAAACATCGACACTTCTTCTCTCTCCATTTATTGTATTACACCAACTAAAGTAAGACAAATTGAGAGAAAATAGTGGGCTCATTACAGTTACAGTGTTCACATCTCAATTTGTGATCATGTTTGGAGCACAGAAGTCTTGCTCTGCATGTCCACGTATACATGACATGTGCTGGCATCACGGTTACTATTACTGCATGCTATTTAAAGGTTTACATGAACCGTCGATGAATGCAGAGTGGATTTGACCTTGCACGTGTAACTGGTGGTGTCTGCACTGCGTTGTGTTGAGCCCAACACCGATCTATTTGGAGGCGATCTCGTTTATTGACACACTTGACAGACGATAAAACAACCACAAAATCCTCTGTCAGTCTCAACTCGTACTGCTACAGAAACTAAATGACAGAACAGCGTATTAGAACTGGGAAAGTAAACTTATAAATGAAATTATGTACAGATGTTGACACACAGACAACAGCAGCACAGTCTCGCTTACCTCTCCATCGGATACGTGTACAAAAGGGGAGAGGTAAGGTGGGAAAAACACATTCATAGGGCTACGGTGGGCAACCAAAAACGAACGTGGGGTACTGAGACCCCCAAGTGAAAGGTTCCACACCAAAACCAAATGCAGACTAGATGTTGTGGTATTCTATTAATTAAAAGTAATGACAATAAAATAACAGTAAAATAAAATATATAAGTAATACAATATGTATAACTAATAAAACAATACGTATATATTTAATATAAAACTGCTGCTGCACGACTGATCCTGTTACACACGTGCTGAGAAACTGCCGTCCTGTCTGCATGGGGTCCTTTTAAATGATCATTATTTCAAATTGAATGTAGACTCATAGATTCATTAGGTGGAAAAGACATCTCAAATATGACTGTTGTGACCAGAAAACCAGATTTTTAAAAAATTAATTTAACCAAGTTCATTGCATTATTGGTACAAATCTGGCCTTCATAACGAACCCAACAGCTGAAGAATTGGTGGAAACTCCAGCAGGTTGTGAGCATTTGAAGTGTTAAAAAAGTTGAAATGTCTCCAAAAGACGTGACAAATGTACGTGAAGCGAGCCCACAGATACTGATGTTCACCATCAGTCCTGCTTGGTGTCTAGGCTGTAATTTAAAGCCGCTATAAGGTGATTTTCAGAGCATTTAACACGTCAGTAATGCCGTCCAGCTACGAAGCTTGAGGAACAAAATTGAGCGACATCTTGTTTCTTGATTCGCTTGTTGTGGTAAAATGTGTCGAGACATTCCAGATGACGCCTTGAGCTTCTTCATAACCCACCGCCAGTGTTGTGAAATGTTTTTAAAAACATCCATAAATCATTAAAGCTGCAACTTAACCGATTAGTTGTCAGTTATTTAATTAATCAGCAACTATGTTGATAATCAATTAATCACTGGGGGAAAAAAAAAAAATCAGTTTTTCTTTTTCTCTCCTTCTGCTTCAGTGTGGATATTTTCTTGTTTTTTCTTTCCTTCCTTTCTTTGGGTTGTAAACAAAACCAGACATTTGAGGAAGTCGTCTCAAGCTTTCAGAAATGTGCTTTTTCTGGACAAAGTAACGAATCAACTGATCAAGAAAACAGTAAAAGTAAATTAAATCTATGAAATGTTGTGTTTTCGTCTCGTCCAGGTTTATTGATTGCTCCGGTTCGGTTACATTTTGTGTTTTCACAAATGGATTAGAGGTTTCTGTGATTTGAGCTGTTGGTTGATTCTGCAGGTTTGATTAAACATGTTTTTTTGTTTTTTTTACACAGATGCTAGTTTCGTGTCTTTAACATAAACAGGGTCTCATTTTTGTGTGGATTGGGAAATCCATCCGTCCGTCCATTATCTATACACCGCTTCATCCTCACTGAGGTAGTGGAGGGGCTGGAGTCTATCCCAGCTACCTTTGGGCACTGAAAGGTCCCGGGTGTCCTGACTGGGACGTGAACCGGCGAGTATTGGGAAATGGTTTTTTAAAAAATCTAAAAAAAATAAAAAATAATAATAATTACACGTCTGGACAAGGCTTTAGGCGAGATGTTTTCTCATCAGCAGAAAAGCTTCAAATGAAACGCTGCATTCATCTTGATGTTTCTGCTTTTGCATTTTTGGGAGATTGAGCTACTTATTAAACTGGTCATTGGGAGTCAGAAGAAAAGCGTTTGAGGTCACCGTCTAATCTGTAACTGCAACGTAAGAATGCCTTAAAATATGCAGCAAGAAGGTCTGAGTTTATGTCCATAGTGCAGTAAAAAATCTTTTCCAGTGTTCTTGGAGAACTTCTTTAGTGGATTCAGGCTGTTTTCTGTTTCTTCCTTTAACCCAGACTACAGTGATCAGGCCTCTGTGGGGCTGAGAACATCTGCTGTGGTACTGCTTGTTCTTTCTGTGGCTGCAGTTTTTTTTTTTTTGACCACGCTGGCTGGAAGTCGTGCTGCAATGAATTCAGGATGATCAGATGTCTCTCTTGAGATGGTGATGGCAACGAAAGCAAATGTGACCAGGAAGGTTGTTCAAAAGAATAGAAAACCTGTATAGCAAGGGAATTAGAAACGAAACATTTAATCCATTGAAACATTGGTTGTCTGCTAATCAATTAATCAGTTAATTGTTCCAGCGTTACCTCACCAGAAGGTCACAACAACAACGCTGAGCGTTTTGTGTCTTCTCAGAAACTTGTTGTTTTGTTCACACGAATTGTAAGAAACCTTTTTTCATTCAAACATTGTAATTTTGTCGTTCAAATGGTGGAGTTGTGGTCGCTTGTTTTCTCTACAGCTCCCATCTGGAAGCTGTTATTCTGTTTTTGTTGTGTCGATTCAGTGACCCAGTTTCTCAACAGGAGCGCCTAAAGCCACATGTTGCACGTGAAGTTTTTGTAGAAGCTTAAACAGCACGGGAACAATAGAGTCGTTACCACAGCACACAATAAAATGGTGACACATGTTGAACCGTGAAGCCGACCCGATTCAGCCCGCGTCTTGTTGGTGGGAGCTGAAGAAAAGGCAGCTCTGTGTTGTATGAGTCTGACGGGGCGCTATTTGTCCTTGTGATTTAGTAACTTTTGTACATTTTCAGAGCTGTTTGATGCACCACATGTGTCAGTGTGAGCCCTGTCAGAAAGCACACAGAGGATCTATTCAGCCAGCTGTGTTTGACTTTTAGCATGTGTCTCCCCCGACTTGAACCTCCCCTCTGCCAGGAGAAAATGTTTTCCATGAAGAAAAGAGGCCAAAATATTTGGCAGCAGCTTTAACCCATTTTTCATTCTGTGCATTGTTGGCACGCAGAGGCGAGAGTCCTCCGAGTGCATGTGATGCTAAAATCTGTGCTGTTCAGGCTTTTACTTTTCTTAAGCCTGTGTATTTCTTTTATCTATTGTAGATTTAAAAATGTAGTAACAATAATGTTTCCCTCTCGTCTCCTTGACTCTCAGGTCGCGGGGTTCTTTAAGGGCATGTCTTTCCCACTGGCCAGCATCACCGTCTACAACTCGGCTGTTTTTGGCTTCTTCAGTAACACTCAGAGACTCATAAGCAAGTATCGCTATGGCGATGGGCGACATCCCTGTGGCATGTTGGACCTGACTGTGGCCAGCATGCTGACTGGACTGATGTCCGTGGGCCTGGGAGCGCCGGTGGATCTGGTCAAGATCAGACTGCAAATGCAGACGCAGACGGTTCTAGCAGGTACTTTTTTTGTATGTTTTTTTTTTTTTTTCTGTTGAGCAGCAAAAACAAAGAACAGAACAAGACCATTTGTAGCTTTTCTGTGTTTTTTTTTTTCAGTCGTATCAACATGGTCTGTGTCTCAACCAAGAAGTGTCTTGTTTTTATACATGTTTGTTTTCTGAGGTTGAGATAAGAGGACAGAAAGCTGAATAAGAATATCATTAACAAGAAAAAATGTGACATGTGAGTTGAAATGTGGCTTTTAAAGGTCAGCAGTACTGTACGTGCTCTGCTTGTGTTGGATACGTTGTGATCAGTGTTTCTCTAGTTTTATTGGGTAAGCAGAACATAAAACAATGAAAAAAAAAAAACCTAAATGCTAGCGCTCATAAAACATAGCAGCTGCAATTTAAAACTGCCCCTAATGAAGCAAAAACACTTTAAAAGCTTTCTGTATTTGTCAGACTTTTGCTGAAATGGACGAGTTGAGGTTGAAGCTCTGATAAAGGTTAAAGTTGATTAGGAAGAAATGAAACGGCAGCTGACTGGAAGTATGTGAAACTTCATTTAATGTCATTGCCAAGAGTTGGAAGCATTTCTGTCATTAAATGTTGGACTTTTTAGGACCAGTGGGATTAAATTTAAGTAAAGGCCTCTTTTCCAGTTGGTTCACTTTTAACCAAGTTTAACATTTGGCTTAAAAAAACCCAGCAGAACCATAAAAATGATTTTGTATAAGAAGTGATTCCATGAACCAAATGTAAACAAATACTATAAAAATACAGATTTTTATGCAAAAGCCACGAGTCTTCTCCAGCCAGGTGTCCTGCTACTTAACACACGACAATAAAACACCAGTCTCTTCTGCTGTGTTGGTTTTAAGACATTTAAGAGATCAACTTTAAGGGCTTCTATATTTATTGTGTGTAAACTTTTTAGGAATCTGCAGAGAGCCTGTGTGATGGGTCTAAAACTCAAGGAGTCATGTTGTCTGGGCTGCATCTTTCTGTTCAGCAGTAAAGCTGAGGTCACGTCAGTTCAGATTGTGAGCTGGATCGGCACGTGAAACATTTATGACCTTTTATTTGTTTATAGTGTTTGTCAGGCTCGTACTTCTTATCGTGGGATCACTTACTTGTTTCATGTACTTCCCTTAGAAACACTTCGGCCTTGACTTTAGGAGATTCAGACTGTTTTATGAAGGTGCAAAGTGCCAGAAAGTTTAATTGTTCTCATTGTCAGGAAAATGTCAACTCAGCATAATGTTACTGGATGTGCCAGATACATACAACAGGACCATGAACAGAAACACAAAGTAGTCATTGTAACTGCCCACCACGGTGTCCTGAAGAGACGTTTCAACAGTATCCTGTCTCTTTCAATAAGAACGGTTTGACTGGTGGCTTCACTTCACACATACAGCGTTTAACATATTTATCAGACCACCACCCAGTGTCAGGTTAGCTGCCCTAAATTAACAACATTAGTAATCACCAAAATCATTTCTTATTTTTCTTTAACCCAAATTATATTTTTAAAGCTGAAGCACATTATTATTTCTTGATTAAGATGTCGCATTATAGTTATTTACTTTCATTCTTGAACAGAAACATTAGTTTTAGTGGTTGAATGTGATGCTTGATTCATGTCTGACTCCTCAGAGAAGCCCAGGGGCTCAGATTTATGTATGAAAAGGTGAATTCAGTTTGAAATTCCTCATCCCTGTTCAAAATGGTAAAACGTGGAGAGCTGAGTGTGAATTAAAGCACCTCATGATGCTGGATGGTGTATGTAGATAAATACAGAGCTTCACAAACTAAACAGGTGGTCTAATAAATTAGTGAACTGCTGTAGTAGGTGAGCGACAACTGAAAGACCCTGGTGTTTATGTCTTTGCTGAGTCATCCAGCGTTCTAGACAACAAAGTTTTCTTTTGCAATGTGGAGAAAGAAACACCAAAGTACACAAAACCCATCACCTTTTGTGTGCGTACTTTCAAACACAGCTTCATGTTTCTAAGGTTTCAAACAAACAATATCAGAGCTTCTTTTCAGCTCTGCCAGTTTCAACAGATAGTCCACAGACACTGCTGAGCTTTTCCTCCCGTTCTACAGAGAACCTGCACCTTGCTGGAAATGTTTCAAATGGCACCAACATCCCTCTGCGCTCCGTTGACATCCCCGGCCAGCGGCTGTACCGGGGCCCCATCCACTGCATCAGCAGCATCCTGCAGACCGAGGGCCTCCAGGGCCTGTACAGGGGGGCCGGGGCCATGATCCTGAGGGACGTCCCTGGATACACGCTCTACTTCATCCCTTACACCATCTTCTGTGACCTGTTGAAGCCGGACCCGATGTCGAGCCCTCACCCTTGTTCCATCTGGCTGGCTGGAGGCTTGGCGGGTAAATGTCGCAAATGATGTCCAGCTTTATCCGTCACCGCTGCAACGTGTGCTCGGATGTTTTCTGTGTGATCTTACTGGTGATGTTGCACATATGTGTATTAACATATTTAATTCGTGATGCATCAGCTTATGACAGGTCACAGTGCAGCAAGTCTGAGGTTTACTGAGTCATATAGGACTGATCCACTCAGCCGTTAGAGCCACTGTGTGTCTCAATCAGGAATGTAGACGTGGGAGTTCTGATTCTGACAGCTGTTGGAAAAACACTCCCACAGTGGTGTAGCAACACTGTCCTGACCAGCGGTTGTTGAGTCAGGGTTTACTGTCGAGTGTGTGCACACGGAGGGTAATTAAGTCCTTGTTTCTGACTCTGCTGTCAGAGGTACTGTCAGGCTATTTGCTTTGGCTCTGCGGTCGTTGGCGTGAGTCTGGATCAGATAATATCGTGATGTTGTTTTATATGTTGAGGCACAGGAAGCTTTGCTTGTAAATATTTGTTAGCTGTGTTCCTCTGGGAATTTAGTTCAGCAGTTTTTGAGAGACGTGTCACATTATGGAGCAGACATGTTGCAGTTTTCTATAGGAAGACCTGCTCACACACACTACATTGATGGTTTTAAGGCCACATAGGATTAAATTTCACAACTCTTTAACAAACAAGACCCTGACAAGCAGCAGAAAATGGACGAATTCACCGACTTGGATTCATAGTTTTTTTTTTCTTTTAAGCTAAGTTTCAAGTTACACATTTGTTTTTGATACCACGCGAGACTCATACAGAGAATTTGTTTTGGATTTGAAGACTTTTCAAGACCCTTTAGATAACCCATAGTGCCTCCCTTAAAATGAGCTTTGCTAACCTCAGTGGGACTTACCAAGTTAAATACAGGAGTTTAGTAAATGATCACAAATCAAACACTTAATCTCACCACAGCTGCATTTCCGCTGAACCGTCCAGCAACTGAAGCCAGCAGCTCACTTCCAGCTAAATCAGGTCTGGCAAGTTCTCAAACAGTTTCTGAGTGAAGGCCAGAAATCTCTCTGGGTCAGTCTGTTAAACAGCAGCTTGGGAGTAAATCAGCAGCGAACATGCGTCTCTGTAATGACAGAAAAATCTGCCACACGGCTCTTTGATCGATCAGTAAATTGTTCAGTCTGTTGTTATTCCTTTTGTTTTATCTGAACAGCATGAAGATGCTCCCTCTAAGGGAAGCAGATAATTATCAGTGTCATTTCTGAGCATTTATTTATTTAATAATATTTGTAGAACAAGCAGGTTTACTTCCACACAGAGAGTATTTACTCATCTCTAGTTAGATTTAGTTGATATTGTGTTTTAGCTCTTCCAAAAACAAGGATTTGCTCAATCATAAGTCATCGAATGTTTTTTTTTCTGACCATCAGCCCAAAACCAAAGCATGTTCAGTTTACTATCAAACAATTTTTTAATGTTTTTTTCAAAAATAAATCACTGAAATAGTCACTGAATTATCAAAATAGTTGTAGATAATGTTTTTCTCCCACTAATAGATTGACTAAATGCTGTAGCAATGATTTAAATCAACTTGATACATAAATATAGAAGGATTCTATTTAGCTGCAAATTACATTAAAAAACAAATCAAAGCCTCCTGAAGTAGAAAAAAAGTGCATATCTTATGTTAGTAAGAGGATGATGTTAGAAATGGGTTATGAAATGGTTCCGGTACTCGTTTTTTGGCCGTGCTTTATCTCAGACCTCTGAACTGTTTAAACAACCTCCTACATTGGTCTTGATCCAGGCAGCCGCTGCTATCGATGGTACATCTTTGTTTGATGGGCCTTTTATTGACGTCTGTTTGCTGTTTTATGACCCAAAGTATGTCTGTTGTTGTTTTTATTGACCTGTGAAACAGTCTGTGACGCTCTGTACAGATGACATAAGAACCACGGACCCTCTCTTGACTCACTGCCACAATGACCTCATTTCCAGGCAGCGTAATTATAAGAAATCAATATGTGTGGGGTTTTGAAAGTAAAATGCCATCTGATGCAGAACCAGGACAAGGTGTGTGAACTTATAACCAACCACATGGTGCGGCCTGGATCGGAGCTGTGTGTGTGCAGCGTGGGTAGACAGCGTAAAGCCTGCGGGCTTTGATTTGGGAGTGTTTTGGTCTGAGACATTCAGCCAGGTTTGCTTCCAGACCGGCCAGCTGTGAACACGTGACGGAGTCAAAACGTGATGGAGAGAAATCAGCTGGGTGCCATAGATCAGTGAGGCTCAGATGTTCAGCCCACCATCAGGCCTGAGTATGAATTTATCCACCGACGCCAAACCAAATCGAAAACTCTGACATTATCTTAAATAAATGAGAGCAGCTCCGCAGCTCAGCATTGGAGCTGAGCTGTGTAATAGTCGCCTTTGTAGCACACTCAAGATGAACAGTTTTGTTATTTCACTGAGTAAATAAAGTCACGGCTGGAGCATTTTCAGTTTAAGCCTCTAACTAATCCCATCTATCATCCAGTCTTTCTCACGTTGACATCATTGAACTCTTTCTTAAAGCTTTTCTATCCACTTTTCATGGGTGTGTTTTCCTCTCAGTGTATAAACAACAGATTGTCATGTATGATTACTTTGTGAATCCTAATCGACTGGTGACGTACCGTATGTGTCAGCCGAGGTGCATATGCATACCTGTACCACTTGATTGGCCGTTTCAAGAAGCATATGACTTTTTAGCAATGATTTGTCAGAGCACCTAAACGCACCGTTGTGTGTGAGGTCACACAGTCTCGTTTGAGGACTTTAAACATCTGAGCCTGAAGGATCCATATTTTTATTCGGGGTTGTGCTGTGCTCCATTCAAAGTCAGTGTTTTGCAGTTGAAACATGCAACTTTTGACACGTCTACGTTGCAGCGTGTTCAAAGTTAAAAAGCAAAATGAACCACAGACCTGCTTTCATGTACATTTTATTTATATATACTGTATATCCAACTTTCTGAATTACTTGAGTTTGGCATGAACTTGAACCTGCCTCGGTTTACGCCTTACTTCAAACGACAGTCAACGGGAGCTGAAGATGTCTCTCCTCTTCCTCAGGATCCATCTCGTGGGTCACCGCCACACCGGCCGACGTGGTGAAGAGTCGAATGCAGGCCGACGCCCAGCTGCAGAGGAAGTACAGCGGGATTCTACACTGCATCATCCACAGCTACAAGACAGAGGGTGCACAGGTGAGCAGAGACGCTGCTGTGATAGCAAATTAGAAACGTTGAACATGTGTTTTTCGGAGGTTGTAGCAGTAAACAGCAGACTGTTAGAAACACCTCTGAATGGAATGCAGTCCAGTCCAACACCACTGCTCAGAGCGAGAACCTGTCGTTTCATTAAAACCTCCAAAACTGAACAATATTGATGTTATAAACGTAGACATGGCAGCAGAACCGTTTTGGATTTGGTGGCATTAGACTGCACACAACAAATGAGTGACAACTGTTTTCCAAAGTAGGCCTTGTATTTGATCATCAGTTGACCATCGAGATGAAATGTTGAATATTTCCAGAGGTTTAGGTGAAGAACCCCCAATTCTGACAAATAATGAAGTGCAGCAACCTACAACATAGATGATTAATTACCTCAGCTCATTAGTTGAATTAAAACCCAGGAAGCAGATGTTAGAAACAGAAAATAAAGGGTACAGGCGTATTTATTGTGTCGTAGCACACTCTGACATCAGGGTTCATTTTAGGACAGAACACACTTCATTAGTTTGTTTACCTGGAAAGACCCTGTGATGCCCAGATTTTTATTGTGTGTTTGGCTGTTACTAGTAAACAAGTGAACAAACAAACGGCTCTTTAAGTGGAGACGCAGCAGATGGTTTAATCATTTAAACGTGAGACTCGCCGAACAGCGTAACTCAGACGGGAGGCCTGCTGTGCTTCTCGGAACTCGATCCCCTCAAACGTGTCAAAGCACGTGATTTCTGGCAGCGAATAAAAGACGAGCCTCTTTGGGAGAAGATCGTGTTACAACTTAAAGCACAACATCCACAAATATAGTGTGTATATGAAAAAAAGCTCACTATTGGAAAAAAAGCTCACTATTGGAAAAAATGTACATATTATTTAAGCTAAAGGAACACATTCACCAGCTGAAACAGTCCAGTACACCAACACCACAAAGTTGTGTTTTATGCAGCAGAGGAGCAGTTATTTTAGTCTAATGAAGGATTTGTCACATAAAGACCTGCAGATACTGTATGAGACCCACCATTACTTCACTTTATATCTAGATGGTCGCTTAACTGGTGAAAGAAATGATCAGAAATTAATCTCTGTTATTGTAAATGACAAGAGACTCGTCCTTTAGACAAACTATTCCCATGTCCAACATGTAAAAGCTTCAGTTTGTTTTGGTGAACACCACAGTCACCGGATCAATACCAGCAGAACTTTGATAGTCTGAGAAACAGCCCTGAACTGTTCATGTGACCTGATGCTCACAGATCAGCCAGTTTTTAGGTTATTACAGGACAGTGTCATCCAAAGCAAAGTATTTCTTCAAATGACAGCATTTAGCAATTTAATGTTCCAGCGAAACAGCGCCCACTACTGTACACAGTAGTCAGCACGCTGGTTTGGTGTTAAGATGCAATCTGGAGGTCCGTCATAAAGGAGGCTCCCACAGTCAACACTGTTCTTCTTCTTCCAGATTCACTAATTAACATTTTATATCTGCCCTGTTTCATCGGTGCACAAACACTAAACGCAGGCTGTAGTTTTATAGGGAGATCTGTGCAGAAACTACAGCAACCAGCAGCCACTTCCTGGAGTCTCAGTGTTACTGAGAGGTTGCCAGGCAACCAGCGACTCAGAAAGGCACTTTACTGTTTTTTAAATTTCCGTTTGAGAACACAGTACACTGGAGCTAGAGCGCCAGTGAGGCATGTTGTTTAGTCCTGCTTCCAGTCTTGGAGGTCAGAGTAGGAAGCAGAGGACGGCCTGGGAGGTAACAACATGATGTCACAGTAGAAAAACACATCCACTGTTCATCTGACTCCACTTCAGTAGAGCCACTTTTAAGGATTTAAGTAACATCTACGACAAGTCCAAACATCTACTGTAAGAAGGTCTTTACGGAGAGGAATGTTGGACACGTCACCTTTTTGAAAAATCACAAGCAAAACATTCTAACTACAAATTGTTCTTCTGTGTAGGTTTTCTTCCGCGGCGCGTCCGTAAACGCCATCCGAGGCTTCCCGATGAGCGCCACCATGTTTCTGTTCTACGAACTCTCCCTGCAGTTCTTCAGGAGTCTTTGAGTCACATTTTGACGGTGAAGGAATCATACTCAGTTGTTTGGTAAATTATTTTGTCTCCGTGTCACCACTGACTTTCTTGTCAGACAAAGATTTGGTTGGTCAGTGATGTTTTTAGAAATGACTTCATGCTTCTGTTAAATAATAGGAATGAGGACACCAGAGTCACCCATGTGTTCCTGGGCAGAGCCTGAGCTGCTGCAAGTTTCATGTTAGAACTTTAAACAGTTGACACTTGTCTTGATAAGAAATATGTCTTTCATGTAACTAGCTGCTAACAAGGCGGTCTGTATATGCAGGTACTGGGAGTGTTTCTGGTTATTACCAACTCGATTTGTAATGTAATAACAGTAAATATATCCTGACATTGGAAATGCTAAAAAAATTAGCATATTAAGGCAAACAGGAGACAAATGAATGACTTTGGTTCCAACATTCACATCATTTAACGAATGATTTGATTACATACTTGATGCAAATTTACCAAAGAACTGTGTGTGTTCCTTTTAAAGGGAATTTTGGGATTAGAGGAAGCTTACCTGGTCAACAAAACGCACACTGCTTTGTCATGAAAGAGACCATCATTAATCAAAACCATCGGTTTCAACCTGTAAACAAAGACGCACATAATAATACTGTGTTATTATATCACACAGCTGGTATCTGTTTGGTTTGTTGTAAGGCAGCAGAAGTCTACTCATGGATTTGGCAAAACATGACCAATATTCCACACTGAGATCTGGTGATTTAAGTGATTTCTGTGGGCAGATTTCTATTTAAATTATAAATCAGCCATCCAGGGATTTGGGGTCAGTATCTGGACTTTATTGGGTACTTTATTAATCAGTTAAAAGGGAGCTGCGCCGGTTTCTCAGTACGATGAGAAAATATGAGTAAAGAAGTGAAACTTTTTATGAACGATGTGACATTTTCAACATACACAAATCTTACATTTACCATGTTTGTTGCTTTTGCTCCGAGTTTAGATTCTTCATTATTATTTGTACATAATCCAACTGATGAAATGATTTCACATAATGTATTAACAGGAACAAAATATTTTCCACCATATAACCAACTTTAAAACTAGTTTGCGTTGAGTTGCCTGCTCTCATGTTGTACTGTGTAATGTTGAGAATGACACATCCTTTCATTCACAACAGGCTGCCTTCCACTGCACATGGACGGTGTTGGCGTCCCGCGTTACCGTCCACTTGTACATACGTTTGTGCGTTTCTTATATTAAGAAAAGTGAGTTCTACAGGTTATATTTAACTTCACATTAACAAACTTTTCTAGCAGCACAGTGACATCATTGCCTTTTTTAACGTGTGCAGCATAAATGTAAACTCGTCAACAGTTACTTAGTGCTTAGGGCTAATGTCACAGACTAAAATCATTAAAACACTTTTTTGTTTAAAAAAATTATATAAAACTTTACTGTTCCATAAAGTTACATTTATTTTTATTTTTTTTTAAAGATTCTAAAGCAACATTCACTTTGTAGAATGGATATTTCTCATTTTTGAGTGAATACCAGATAGAAGTGTTATTTTGTCATGTAAATATGTGTAAATATGTTAACTGCCATTCTGGATGGTAGAGAGCCACAAGTGTCTTATTGTACATAAATAAAGCTTTTAAACACATCGGCGTCTTGCTCCTTCTGTGAATCTGCTCTCCTCACTGGAATGTGCAACTCATGTGAACACTTCTCACATGACAGCATAGAATGAGTCAATCGCTGCTCATAGACGAACACTTGATGTTTGTACATGTTGCAGGAGTTCGTTCTCATGTCGAAACTGAGCTGGTGGAAAAACTGCAGCCGACGCTGACCCTCCGCCTGCAGACTGCTGATAAGAGGTCTGAGGTCACTGTCACAGCTTCATTGTAACAGTGTTGTGATGTTTTCTTTTGCCTGCACATGCTTGAAGTTCCCACAATGACCACTAGAGGACAGCATTTAACAACAAATAGTAATTCTGCAGCTTTTTTTGTTTTTTTTTAAACCGCCCAAAACTTTGGTTGGAAGAAAACCAACTGGCCAACGGAAGCCAAAAAAAAAAAAAAAAACAAAAACATTCAAACATGTCTTACTTACTTTTTAAAATTAATACAGTCTCACTTCTTCTAATCAACCTCTAATAACTTGTTTAGCTGTACACTAAATTGTATAATTCATCCCACATCCACCCAACCGGTCGAGGCAGATGGCCGTCCCTCCCTGAGCCTGGTTCTGTCGGAGGTTTTTTTTTTTTCCCCGTGGGGGTTTTCGGTTCCTTCCCACTGTTGTGGACTGCTTGCGGACTGCTGACGCTTATAGGGAATCCAAATGTTCTGGATTGTTGGGTGTTCCTGCCTTTGTTAAGCGCTATGAGATGACTTGTTGTAAATATGCGCGATACAAATACAATTGAATTGAATTGAATTTCACAGTGTGCATGTAATCATTTTTAATGTATGTGATGGTATTTCCTGGTACTTAATGTAGATTTTTCTTGCTGCTACAGTCTGGCTTAAGAGGGTTTTACAGCGAATGAAAAAGTCCCATAAATGTACAAAATAAACCTGTAAATTATTGCAGTGGTTGTGTTGGAATACAGTTGAAACCAGGAGTTTACATCCAATGTATAAAAGACACACAACCTTTTTTTTCTCTCTCTCACTGTCTGACATTAAATCAGACTAAACTTTTCCTGTTTTAGGTCAGTTAAGATTACCAAAATTATTTTTAGTTACTAAACACCAGAATAATGAGAGAGAGAATTTTAAAGAGATTTTTAATTTTTTTTTAAACTACTTTCTTCAAAGTCAAAAGAAAACATCCACTAAGATGCCTTCAAAATATTTGGGAAAGCCCAGATGATGATGTCATGGCTTTGGAAGCTTCTGATTGGTTAATTGACAACATCTGAATTAACTGGAGGCACACCTGTGGATGTATTTTAAGGCACACCTCAAACACACTGCTTCCTTTGGTGACAACATGGAACATCTAAAGAAACCAGCCAAGATATCAGGAAGAGAACTGTGGACCTCCACAAGTCTGGTTCATCCTTGGGTACAATGTCCAGATGCCTGAAGGTTCCACGTTCATCTGTTCAAACAGTTATATAAAGTATAAACACCATGGGAATGTCCAGCAATCATAGTGCTCAGGGAGGAAACGAGTTCTGTGTTCAGAGATGAAGTGTTCTGGTTGAAATGTGTGTATCAACCCCAGGGCCGGCCCTGACCAATTTGGTCCCCTAGGCAGGATTGTGGTTGGCGCCCCCGAGCATCACAGTGAATTTCATACAGCAACACAAACTGTATGCATGTATTCAAGCTTTTATTTCAGTGTAAACAACACACTAAATGAAACTGATGAAACAAGTGACCTACATTAAAAATACCATATAAATAAGGCTTTGTACAATTATTAAAAATGTTCTATAGCTTGTTTATTATTTTCACTATTTACAGAACAAGGGGCTGTGGACCACTGATGGATCTGATGTAGAGCTGCTCTCATCTGATTTTAAATCATTTTTGATACAAAGAAAGATGTTTAGTTTTGCTGTAAAAGGTTTCAGTTGTTGAATAAAAATGTGAGTGACCTGTTTGTCAGTGACTTAGTTGAACTATGAAGCTCTCTAGAGGTCAGAAAGTTCAATGGTTGGTTGATGCCAACCCACATCCACACACAGAGGTGAGATCAATGCAGGTTCACTGTCAACCACATGGCAGGAGGGCAGCAGAACTTAGAGCGCTTCAATTTATCTGTTGAAAGTTTCTGGATTTAAAAAAATAACATTTCAACATATATCACAGGGTTAGAAGAAACTGCAGTGTCAGTTTTTTCCAACATTGTGCAGCCCTTTATATATACGTGTGTGTAATTTATTATAATATGGAGAAAACTAAAGTATGAATTATTAACTGCACTTTAATACTGGAGTAAACTTAGCACCTGTAGCATATAAAGAGGAAGGAAAACTGAGCATTTGAACGGACAGCAGGGAAAATGCATTCAACAGGTTCAAATACCACCTGAACAGGCCTGATATTGACTTTCTAAATATCTCTGATTCATTTAAGCTGGTGGAAGCATATTAACGTAAGTCAACTATAGCTAGTTAGTGATTATAAACAACACTGCTATCGTCCAAAATAAGCTAGCAAGTTAGCATTGCTCTGACAACAGTAACTACGATCAATTAACTTAACCAGAAATGTTTGACAGCGTAGCGGGGGTGTCTTAGCGACATTCCCTGGCTAACTCACGTGTATTCAGGTAAATATTTAACCACATGTGCCGATGCAGTTTCTCTACCGTT
Source organism: Stegastes partitus (assembly GCF_000690725.1). Classification (NCBI taxonomy): domain Eukaryota; kingdom Metazoa; phylum Chordata; class Actinopteri; family Pomacentridae; genus Stegastes; species Stegastes partitus. Next base: position 1,046,334 of record NW_007577776.1, read on the forward strand.
GTCTTCAACGTTAGTGGAATGTTTTTTTTTCAATGTAATTTAATTCAGTAAAAGTTGAATAGAACCGTGTGCATGTCCACTCTCTGCTTTCAAAACCTGCATTGGTCTGCACACAAGGAAGGTGACTTGGGACGTGTCTTTTACGTAGAAAGTATGAATTAGCTCTTGCAGCATTTGAGCAGAGTCACAGGTGAGCTGGTGTGCTCCAGCTGCAGCGCCAGTTTGTGGGTGGACGACAGAATTTACATCACATGTTTCTTCAAAGACGTGGACTCTTGCTGCACAGAGAGCATGAATTGACTTTAAGGTGTGATGTAAATTGTGTCAACCACCAAAATTCGCAGCCATTGCGGACCATCTGCACGCAGCCCAACAAGGTGTGACCAAGCAGAGCGTCTGCACGACAAATACTACAAACAGGAAAACAATTAGTGCTTCAAACAAATGACGCATGAGGAGAGAATTTGCCAAGAGATTCTCCCTCATTCACACTTTTATGATTCATCGTTAGAAGAGTTGTAATTGCTGCAGGACTTTGGAGGAGCTATGATTTGTGCATGTTTTCCATCTACACAGCATCTACAAATCAAGCCCAGAACAGGGGGTCAGCATCTTCACCTTGTGAAACTCCACGCAGAAAGACGCGAACCGGCGACCTTCTTGCTGCGAGGCAACAGTGGTACCAACAGTGGTACCAACAGTGGTACCAACAGTGGTACTAACTGCACCACCTTGCAGCCTGACCAAACACATTGCATTGCATTTAGTCCTTTAAAAGGCCGACTGGACGATACTAAGAGAGATGATCTAACTGTATCCACAGTCACAGATTTAATGTCCGTCTCTTTAATACATGTTTGTATTGGACCAACAAAGACAATGCTGTAGATGAATAAGCAGAATCACTTCATGGAAATTTATGATTTTTCATTCAGTACTTCAGTTTTTCATCAGTTAACGAGTTAGTAGTTAATCTGCTGAAATAACCTATTTGTGTCTGCAACTGATTTTCCTTGAAAATTCTACATCTGCATTTGTTATTATTGATGTTACCGTATAACTCCATTATCATGTCATATCTAGTTTAAGTTCAGCAGAAACTGCAGGAATAAGTGTGACAAAAATGTAAGTCTATGAGCTTTCGTCTTAATTTAAGGTCTATTTTTGCTTTAAAGCATTCTGAAAGTCTGTTTTTAATGAGCCTCTGGTGCTGACAGATTTTCTGATCTGGAAGCCAACACGCCACCATCAGCTGGGATTTGGTTTAAAGTCAGCTTAAGCCAAAGATCAACCAAAGCACTGACCTGCAGTAAATTCTCAGAGCACCTGGGAGGTTGGCTGCCCCTTCGTCTGACCCTCCATATGTTAATTGTCTCTCATTTATTTTTGCAGAATGCTGCACAGAGGCCAGAACCAACGCAGTCACACAGTCACTTACATGGTTACGTCTCAAAAAGCTTCACTGGGAATTTTTCATCTGCACTGAAAAATCAAATATTTTTTCTAGCAGCAGTTGTGCATCAACAACAACAACACTGTTACCTATTAGTCAAAATGGCTCATGTCAGTGCCCTGACCTCCCTGTATGTGTCCTTCCTGTTTGGTCGGTGTCCCTTTTCTCAATAAAAAAAAAATTCAGCCCTGTGTCCAAGCACTGGATGAAACTCCACCAATCTCCATTAGAATACCATTGGTGGTCTTCTCAGACATCCTGGTGCAGGGA